>NW_028281599.1:5000-117500 GCF_059751285.1 Brachycentrus maculatus | reverse complement strand
GTTTTTGTTAGATATTTAAACTCATGTAAAATCATTTAAAACTAGCAAACTAAGCATCGGAAATGAATCAAAATGGGCTTTAATTCTCATATTGATTTTTAACATTTTTTTTATTTGTTATTAATACATATACGAGTATATATAGTACATATTCAGATTATTTTTATTGTGATTTTTTTTGGGGATACCAACCAAGCCATCTTACGTGTCTTATCGGTAGAATTCTTTTTTACTACATTTTTTTATTGCATTATCTATGTTTACATAATATACATATCTGCACCAACAGAACCTAAACTTTTTTCAGCACCCCCCCTGCCAAAATTTTCTTCAACATTGTCAAAGAGAAGTAAATTGCTATAATGTCCCCATCATAACGTAAGGAAAAGAATAAAAATATATGCCCCAGCCTTCCTGACCCCAGTGCCTCCTAGAAGACCACTCCAGTCATTCTGGCGGGCGATACTGCTTCGTTAAGAACCTACGATCTACACACTGGTGTAGATCGTAGGTGGTGCCTTAAATACATGGTGGAACCAGTATTTAAGGCACCTACCAAATCAAGAAATTTTAGAGGTGCATATTTACCATAATATGGTAACATATTTAACATATTATGTGAGCCTACTTAACTGAGCACAGGCAATCAAAATTAGAAGCAATTGTGTTGTTTTCACAAAACTAGTCTTTCTTTCGCGGCACACCAGTGTGCCGCGGCACACACTTTGCGGAGCAATGATCCACACCATAGGTTCCCAAACTTTTTTAGTCTGACGCCCTTTTTAAAAATTACTCGAGAAAAGAGAAAAAAAAACATCAAAATATCCCCTTATGGAAAGAGGGATAGAAAAAATATTTTGCCTACTTTTCAGTGCTTCTATCCGGCCTCTTATGCCCTCGAAAAAACTTCGAAGAGGGCATTTTCGCACATTTTGTGAAAGACTGTTCTATACCATCAATAACGTTATCGCTAAGAATCATGGTACTATGGAAATAAAAAAATCGAATAAACTGTTTAAAAAAACAAATTATACCACGTTAGTCCCGATTTCATATTTTTCACCACTTTTCGATAATTTATCAAACACTTATTTATAGTTTATTTTTATTTCTTTTCGATTTTCAAATATTATTATTTTATTTCAAATACTAAACAAAAACTCTTCTTTAGTTTTTCAACCATTTTGAAAACATGACAATAACAAAATTGTCTGTCAAAAACTAATAATCATATCAATTTATTGAAATATATAATTATATTTAACGTTATTTATTATTATACATATTTACTTGTTTCACCTGTTAATTTAACGGTCGTTAAAAAAAAACACGATTGATTTGATAATTTTAATGTAACGTCACAATTTCTTTTGCACTTAGCACTTTTTGAACGATACCAAAGAAATATTGCAACAAATGTACCTACGTAATGGAAATTTCCACCCTACTTTCTATGTTTTAACAGCTTATTTACACCGCGAACTGTTTATAACACGCTTTATTTTATTGCCACGCAAATAAATTGTAACAATTGATAGGTTTCCATTTTCATTACCCTAAATACTGCTCGAGTTCGGTTTATACAGTGTATTCCCGCCAATATCAAAACAAAGCCATCTTATTCGCTCTCACATCGCTTTATACGGGAGCGAATGAAACGGCAATGGTATAATTTGAATCTCGTTCGAATATTGGGTTATAAAAAACTTCGCGCCTTTATGTTCATTATCTATGGAAAACAGTTGCTGTCAAGGGGCCTCATTTTATTTCGTTTTTTTTACAATAATTTTGTTTTAATGAGTTTGCAAAGGGATTTTATAACAAGCATAAATTTATAGAGAATCTAAAATGAATCCTTGTTTACCTAACAGAGATCCCCTATATACGAACTCGTATTCCTTTTTTTGGTGTAAAAAATACATTTATATTAATAACTGTTCAAACATATTTCCATGGACAGCTAGACGCACCAATGAGTCCATTCGCCAGGAACTACGCTTGGATGGCTTGACTCTGGCCAATATCTGTACCCGACGGATCCTCCAGTTCTTTGGACACGTTGCGCGTGGCAACGAGGACAGCCTGGAACGACTAGTTGTGATCGGTAGCCTGGAGGGAAAGAGAGGGAGAGGAAGATCCCCACACGATGGATCGATCAAATTAAGGCAGCAGCAGGCACCTCGGCGGTTGGAGCGCTACGTGCAGCGCAGTCAAGGGATAACTGGAGAAGAGTCATTGCTTCTGCAAGGGTCACCACCCTCAGCAATGAGGAATAAGACGGAGAAGAAGAAGAATATTTTAGAGAATTCAATATTAAATCGGTAGGTACCAACAAATTATGAAGAAAGTAATGCCTATGTTATTTTAAAGATACCTTTTTTTGTGTAATAACTCGCTGCTACTACTACTACTACTACCATCACCCCGTTTCTCTGCAGGGGTAGACAGAGAGAATTGGATGCCGCACTCTTATGTCCTGACACACTCCTAGCTTAGCTTGGCACTCAAAGATTTTTCATGTATTATCTCATTTTTTGCAACACTAAACATATTTTTTATCGCACAGCTATGTATTTTGCGTTTACAAATATCCTTAAAAATGGGTGACAGAGTGGTGTGACGTTCTATTATCTCTACCTACCCTATAGGGAAGCGGTTTCATGGTTAGTTTGTTAATGCCCGTAATTACATAAATCAATAAAAAAAATAAAAAGATTTCCTCAAAGAATTATTAGGATAGTTCTTTTTTACTTTGTAAAATTATTATTGTAAGTATTTTTCACTTTTAAATTAATTATATTTTATTTTAATTATTTGTTTCATGGACACATACATTTTTTTACCAGATGTATTACGTCTCTTTAGGCATGGCCTGTATCGAGCCGAAATAATTACATGTTAATACAATTTTTTATTATTATTATTTGTTTTTTTTTTTAATCCTTAGATTATATACATTACAAACAATAGATACAATAACAGTTTACAGTATAAAAGTTTTACACTAAAATAATTACACCTGGACTTTAATTAATTCACTTTCTAACTTGTCCCTTCTAACGAGAAGCAACCATAAGTTTAGGTTAGATGTGTGGTCAGTACTTCGGAGTTCAATCATAAACCCTTAAGATTAACATCAAAAGGTTTTTGCAAACATTCATGAGTCGCAAAAACTCAAATATAATTCTTAAGTTATCTTATTAAAACACTCAAATAGCTTGTTTTCATATAAATGTTCAGAAAATAAACCAAGTATTTTTTTATTCTTCAGGCACTTATACATGTTTTTAAATAAAACTAATTAAATAATGGAAAAAAATTAACAATGAATGAAACATGTTTTCCCCAATCCGGCGTTTTTTTTTATTGAATATTGTTTAAATAAGCATATGCGTTCGAGTATAAGTCCCCAGATATTTGAAATAAAACCATAATATCACAGGTAAATAAATATGAATACATTGTGCAAACCAAATATACTCGTAGTACCTACTGCATTATCACATAGATTTATAACGTACCTATGATAATGCGCTTGACAGTAAAGTTAATTATTTCCTGTTTGTAAAACGCAATCATTCTGAAATTGCTAGTTTCTAATTAACAAATATATAATTAAAATAATTTTGATTGTCTTTTTGGAATTGCATTATATCGCTCATTTGGTGCAACAATGACGTAGTTACACTTTAAAAAATGAGTTAAATATGTCAAAATGTGCGGAAAGACTATTTATATCGGGAGAAACATGGACAGAATTGATTTTGTGGTGAAATGATGCGAGATGGCGCGAGTGTCATTGTAGTATATATAAATATATATATATATATATATATATATATATATATATATATATATATATATATATATATATATATATATATATATATATATATATATATATATATATATATTGTATATATATATATGTATATATATATATGTATATATATATATATATATATATATATATATATATGTATATATGTATATATATATATATATATATATATATATATATATATATATATATATATATATATATATATACATATTACAGTGAAAAAATCACTTTTATTTATTTTACCCCCCCCTGGGAATCGAATCCGGGACCTGCAGAACGGTAGCCGAGCGTGCTGACCATTACACTACGGAGGCGGACTAAAATCGGATTTAAATCATAGTAAATCCATTTACTAAGTTTTTCAATTATACAGGAAAATCAATTCTGCATGTTTCAACACGGGGTAGGTACTTTCAATATAATTTTCCAACGTCTAGTTACCTTTGATTCATTTCCTACGTGCGGATGTGTCATTGTAGAATTGAGTAAAATGGAGCCATTTCTGTTGCTACAACGTCTGAATGCCATCTCGTGTAATATTTCTAAAAATGTAAATACGCTATTGTTGCACCAAATGAGCGATATGAATTAAATATATTTTTGGTAAAATTTGTATCATACAGGCAAGAGTAGTAATTGTTTATTCATAAACCTTTATTTACAATAATTAAGGAAACACTTGTTTTCATACCACTTGAGTTTTATTAATAACTACTAGTTCCGGAAGCTAAACTTCCATCGTCAGGTCTGAATAATAACTAAAATATAAAATTGTTGGAGAGGGGAAAGTTAGGGGGAGGGGGTTAGTCAAGGGGCGGAGTTTGAAAACAAAGGAAAAGTGGAAATCAAAAAAGAAACTAGTAGTCTTTAATAAAAGGCAAGTGATATAAAAACAAGTGTTTCCTTAACCATTGTAACATGTCTTACCACAAAGTTAATGCCAAAATAATAAATAATAAAATAATAAAAAAAACCTTCATTTAAATACATTCATAACTCCGTCACAATAAAAAACGTGAAAATGTTTTTTTTTATCTTCCCTTGCCCTTTACTGGTAGGTGGTGCATAGGGCACAGCATCGTATAAAAGCAGTGATATCTTAATCGTTAAATACACAAGAAATGGTGATCATCTCTGCGCTTCAGGTACATTCAGTTCAGGGTGGTATTAAATAAATACTTGAGTTAAAAATCACTCTTAGACCCTTATGGGAATCGAACCAGGGCCCTCCAGAAGACATAAATGTTTATTTAATGTATTAATGTGTGAATGTAAATTTCATTTGTTGATAATCTTAAATCTTCTAAAGTTATTCACCGAGAGCTTTAAAATTTTGACACAACGTTGCATTCGAATACGCATGTGTATTATATATATCGAATCTCTCCATTTATAATTAAAATGTAACACATGAAAATAAAATTAAAAATGTTTTATCCATATTTTCGACCGCAATGGCAGCGCCATCTGTTGGACGATACAGCAACTCAACTCTACTCAAACAATACTCATTGCGGACAGCAAGCTTTTTGATACCTGCTCTTACTCAATGTTTTCGATTGCACTGTAGTTTCAAAGATTTTTAATATTTTTAGAAATCTTCATTACTATACAAGCATTATAAATTATGCATATTAGAAATATATGCTATCTATCTTCTTTCATTTCCATTTAACGAGACTGAACCACAGTAGCACGTGGCAAGGTGCAGCCAGTATAAATATATTTTCATCGCTTTTGTTCCTACTTGTTTATAAAACAATAAATATTGTGAAGCTTTCATAATCAAGATTCACTGTAAATATATCAAACGTGTCAGAAAAAATAAATTTGTAGAAATAAACATTTAAACGATTCGGGAATTTCGATGCGAATCCATCACGCGACGGTTATAACATAATATAAACTTATTTATATTCGAATCACCGCACTGACGTTTTTATTAACCTCCTCGCGTCCGTTCAAACTTTCCAGAATAGAATCGAAACAAAAAACACGAGTTAACATTTTCGAAACGCACACTGTAACATAACACCTGATGTAAAATTCCCGGCTGGAAGATTACATCTCCAGTACGTCCTCAAGTGTGCCCGGACCACATACAATTCACGCGGCGTTTTCTCAATAACTGACATGAACGCTGTTTCTCGGACCAACTTCACGAAAATCTATTTTTGTGCCCAAAATATCGCGGCCAAGCGAAAGCGCCGTACAATATTATTAAATGGGAAACGAACGGATGAAAATATTTGGAATGCTCTGTCAAATTCGCAGTGTGGTGTGTTTTCAACACGTGCAGTTTCAGCAGACAATGCGATCTCTGAACGCACTTTATAGCCTGCAGGGAATCTACAACAAATTTTCCTTATGATAATATTCCTTTATTATGACAGTTTTTAAATTTATGTATTTAATGTAAAATCGAACACTGACTTTTTGAGTTTGCTAAGTTGTATTTTATTGTTGAAAAAAACACATAAAAAATCAATTTTGTCTGGTTAGTGTAGAAAATTTGATAAATGAAAAATCCGGGAAAAAAAAAATTTTTAATTATTATTTTTAGATTGGGCGTTTAATTTGTAGTATAATTAAACAATTATAATTCAAAAATCGTAAATTTTCAGCTGTGCATGTTTTCGCAATGCCCGAAAATGTACTATATCCCAGCAAAAGCGGCATATTCTTAACTTAATATTTACCCGCTACAGGGCAGATAGTGTTGTTTTTGCATTTTGAAGAAAAGGTATTGTTTATTTTTTTTTTTAAATATATACTAAATATTTTTCAAATGGAGAAAAAACATTCAGGTTTTACCTAAAAAGATCTGTTGCACAGTAAAAAGTTCAATAAGTGGCTTGATATTTATTTTTAATACATTGTATTACATTATGAAACTTTAAAAACGATCTCCTGAAAAATCAAGTTTTTTGATACATGACGTTGTTGAAAGAAGTGAGCGATATTAAAAGTATGCAGTAGTAAATTGGCCGTTCTTAAAAAACCCACATCACCGACGGAATTTATACCAAAGCATAAAATTTTCAATTGGTTTTACCAATAAATTTGTTCGATTTTGATTGTTTAATTTTTCGTTCGCATGTTTGCATATCAAAAGTATTATGTTTGTAAACATTTTTACAGGTTTATCAATAAATTTCCGATAAAAATGGATCCTCATAAATTGTGAAATACTGCAGTAAACCCATGTTGTTTATTTGCTTTAGGAAGTGTATCAGCAATGGTTGTTAACGGCTGCAGACTTAAAGACGTTTTATCGACTCATTAAATAACCCACGGCTTTATTACAAAATACTCTAAAACCCAATAAACTTTATAGGTTTATGTTATCCTGTCCCTAAGCAGCGAGGAACGATGAAAAAACGGTGAAAATTTGATTTATCATCCTATGTATGGCATCAAAAATTATGTGAGAACATATTTATACGTTAATAAACGTATTGTATCAAATTCTATTCAACAACTGATATTTTGGATTGTCGACTATTGAAAAGCTCTGAAGATAATTTGGTAACGTCTTCACGGGGTTTCTGCTTCTTTATCACGATATCACCAAATTGACAATTTGTTGATATGGTGATAAAAATTTCCAATGACACATGGGAGAGATTCATTAAGAATTATTTCAAATATATTTTTTAATGAAAAAGCTAGAAACAGCATTTCAATTTGGGATACTTTTTTCAATTATTTATTTTTCGCTTACTCCTTTCAAGAGCGTCATAAATCAAAAAACTTGATTTTTCAGGAGAACGTTTTTACAGTTTAAAAATATAATACAATGTATTAAAAATAAATATCAAGCCCCTCATTGAACTTTTTTACTTTGCAACACATCTTTTTAGCTAAAACCTGAAGGTTCTTTCTCCTTTTGAAAAATATTTAGTACATTTAAAAAAATAATTAAACAATACCTTTTCTTTAAATGCAAAAACAACACTTTTGTCCTGTAGCGGGTAAATGTTAAGTTAAAAATATGTTGCTTTTGCTGGTATATAGTACATTTTCTGGGCATTCCGAAAACATGCACAACTAAAAATTTACGATTTTTGATATATGACGTTCTTGAAAGGAGTGAGCGATATGTAGAAGACGATGAATAATTTACCCTACGGATGATATATAAATATGTATCATAGGTTATATATACATTATGTATATCAAAGGAAGTGAGGTGAAGATTGTTTGCAAAGACAGACGATTTTCAGGCAGATGGATTTTCTCATGCTTATTTGAACAATATTCTATTTATGGGTAAATTAACATACCAATCAACAGAAATCCATTTCTACAATAATAAAATATTAAATCATACTTAAAACCCTAACCAAAACTTATTGGTCTGGGTGTTTGTGATGTATTTTTACATTTACCTTCCCTATTCTTACTATCCTACCAGCAGACAAACTTCTAAAAATAGCGTTAAATAAAGTTGATAATTAATATTTTACTTAGTAAATAGCACTATTTCTTCAAATCTACTGTGACACGTGTTTCGATGCATTCCGCATCATTTTCAAACACCGTATGAACATGATGAAAATGATGTGTCACGGTAGATTTTAAGAAATAAAGGTATTAACTTAGTAAAACATTATTCTTTTTTGACATCTCATCAAAGATGAAGAATAATATGGGTCTCTAAAAGTCTGGCCATTTACGGGGCTGATTTGTATTTAAAAGTATTTGGACACACTCAAAATGTTGTAGTAAAAAGTTAATTAAAAATGGATACATTTTACCACAAAGTGACTGCCGAATCAATTAATGAAATTTAATAAAGTTTTTTTTTAATAAGGGAAAAACTATATTGTTGTTATTTTATTATATAAAATGCAGTCCCACGAAGAAAAACAAAATGTTGCGAAGATAACTTTCCAGTTCTCAGATTGAAAAATTTCCTGTCTGTACCTAATCACTTTGATTTCATTTTTACAAACCTTGTTTTTTTCATATCTAAACAAAGTTCCTTACCAAATTGTCGTGAAGAACAAACGTAAGTAGTAAAGTAGGGTTATCATAAAAGAACAATGCCAGAAGAATACGTAGAAGTTTAAATATAATGTAATTTGCATATCCTTTATTCAAAAGAGAAGTTTTCCTCTTTCATAAGCAGATGATACTTTTATTGTATGTATATGGTATCTTTAAGTGCTTACCCAGGTTACAAAATTTTTATTGTCATACTTACGGCAAAAAGAGAATCTGACGGTTTAGATATTTCTAGATTTTTATGAATTTACTATTTATTTATTATTAATTTTAAAAAAATAAATATATGTGTTAATTATGTATTTATTGTGTCCACCTCCGTAGTGTAATGGTCAGCACGCTCGGCTACCGTTCTGGACGTCCCGGGTTGGATTTCCACATGAGGGGTCTAATAAATATAAGTGATTTTTTCACTCCAATATTTATTCAATATTACCCTGGACTGGTACCTGAAGTGGAGGGCTGATCACCTTTCCTTCATGTGCAAACGATCAAGATAACACTGCGTTTGTATGATGCAGTGCCTTATGCACCATTGGGGTGCGGATAAGGGTTCTAATATTATTTACACAAATATTTAAATTTCATACTATTTCTGTGAGCCTGAGCGGCGCAGTATTAGAAATTGGTATCAAATTGTGGTAGAGTGGGTTCGAACCGAGAAACTCTGACTTAAGAGTCCACGACACTAACCACGGGACCACAACCAGACACTAGATTTAGATTCAGATTTCTTAAACTTGTAAAAAAGCATTTAAAACCATCACACCGCTTCCCAGAAAAGATAAGCAGAGATCGTAGAATGCCATACCATTCTGTCTTTGCTAATATACAGTATACTTCTCTCGTTCCACATTCATGCATTTCCTCATTATTTGTACATACCTACTGATTATTCTGACTTCGAATATATTCTATATCCAACGACATTCACCTCATAAATTTGTTTTACCGTTCTTTCCTCACTCATTCGTTCCACGTGTCCAAACCATCTCAACACACCTTTCTTAATTTTATCTACAATGCTTATCTTAGCCTCGCATTTTTTCCTTATTTCACCATTCGAACGCCTATAACAAATCGTTTGGCCGCAAATTCGCCTGAGAGATCGCATTTTGTCTCCAATCAGTCTACTTTATTTATGTTATTTAAAAGAAATAAGTACATTGGCGGGCTTACTGCTAAAAAGGAATATCTTCCAACCAACTAAAAATAGACAAGTGATATTGATCAAAACGTTTGATACCAAATATAGCTGTTTGCAATTAGAGGGTAGATAGTTCTTGAATATTTATAAAAACATAAATTACAAATTGACAATAAACTTTCATCCTTCTTTTGCCAACTCCATGCTTCACTTCTATGCATTAGGTTTGATACCAGGACTTTATTGTGTACTTCCAGTTTTATTTTTTGACATCTCACCAAAGAAAAAGAAAAATATGGAGGTCTGGGCAATTATGGGGCTGCCAACCGTCATAGGCTGGTTTAAGATATCACTTTACGCACGTGTAACATTTACCAATTCTACTCATTATTGACAACCAAACTACTCAAATTCTTGAAAGTTCTATATATATGAACCAATTTTGAAACATTGTTCTTGAATCACTATAGCTTCACTAGAGACATCTATTGGTGAGGTGAAAAGAAGCTTTTGAATTAGCAGAAAATTTTTACTTCTAGTTTAACTTTTTCTCGTTTAGGCTTTGTATAAAATATCGTTTAAAAACTACATAATTACCGTATTCAAAGAGAAAATTAAGTACGGAATAAACTAACAAACTCCAAAATACGGCAGTAAATTAGGAGAGCGACAATATACAAAGTATGTTTAACAGAATATGTATGTTATGTTTGTATGTATGCAGCTTAAATTTGGGTGTATTCGTGCACTTTGTTTTCCCGCTTTATGGGCTGCCAGAGCTTTAAATTTATTTTACCCACAATGATTTTTAATTTGTCCGCGCACCTAACGAGGATTTTTAATTTTTCATCCTGGCACCCCCACACGAATGGCGCTTTATTCCGTTGACTAACCCTCGGCGCGGGAATGGAGGAAAAATATTTGAATGCGTAATGAAGATGTCTATTTAATGAAAATAATTGTCTTAAGCCCTGTCGTCAGCGAAACAAACTTTTATTTATTGCCTGTTTAGCATTTTATATTGGTGTTTTTAATTGATATCACCCACCAACGTGAAAGTGTACGTTTTTTACATAAATGTACCATATAATAGAAAAATGAAACTGAAAATTGTATTTTCAACATATGTTTTGCTGAGTTAATACCACTATTTGATTATTTTTAAAGGAATAACCCGCAAAGCCTCTATTAGAGGCTTGTCTGTAGGAATCGAACCTACGACGCTAGTTTCGCAGTCGAGCGTCTACCCGACTACGCCACAGCGCCTGTCATAAGTGTAAAAAGTGGTATTTACTTAATTTTGTATGTAATAGTGGTATTAACTATTTTTAAAATAGTGGTATTTACGAAGTAAAATGTGAATTTTAAATGCATTGATTTTACGAAAAAGTGACTGCCGAATCAATTAATGAAATTGTATGTATTATCTGCAGCGTATTTTTCGACATTATTTTAAACACAAGCTTTATCCGGTCGAGTTTTTCTGTGGCACAGGAAATGGAAAATAATGCAAATAGAAAGCTAACGTTTGTGATATGTATAAATGTAAATTTTACAATGCTTAAGGAGCAATGAAAAAAGTTAAAATCTATGTAACAATAATGCAATCGAAGACATTAAAAATGCTTAGAGACAGCTGCTGTCAAGAAGCACGCTATCCGCCATAAGCCTGTGTTTATATTATATTCAACAGATGGCGCTGCCACTATGGTAAAATATTCCGACTGCTTACCTGACCACTTTCAAATATTTGACAAACTTAATCATGACAAGTTTTGCAAGGTCTTCTTCGGTCCTATTTCATTCGCCTTATAAATTTTTTTGGCAGTTCTTTATTCACTCATTCGATTCACATGCCCAAACCATCTCGACAAATCATTCTATATTTTATCAATAATGCTTATCTCAGCCTTGCATTCTTTGTTTATATCATCATTCGAACATCTATCATACATCGTTTTGCCGCACTGAGAGATTACATTTCAATTCCATTCAGTCTACTTTCATACCTCTTTTGTCAAGTCCATGCCTCACTCTGCACATTAAGGTAGGAAATATGTTTAAGAACCATATATTATAATTGTGTCGCCTACTTTCAAAATCCGCCAGATCCAATTTTAAAAGATTTTACACTAACTACTCTATCGGAATGCCAATTGCGGGTTTTATTGTTTAAAATATGTACATACTTAAAAACCCTGCTAAAATATACTTAAAAACAGCGTTGTATTTCAAATTCTGCTATATTCATGAAACATGCCTTCTGACCCATATCGGCCAATCAGAGAGCGGGGACATGTCAAAAATTAAGATGACGTCATTATCGGTTTGTGTCTCGTGTTTTTTTTGTTAAATACTGAATAATTTTCTTTAAAAAATGGGAAAATTCTCTATTTCATAATGTTTTCTCTACAGGTAGACAAATCTTTTAAACATAAATGTCACACGGAGAATTTTGCATTTTTTGTAAAATCGACTTGCATGGATCTAGCGGATTTTGAAAGTAGGCGACACAATTCATTATTTGGAGACATTACTCCTTTGTTAATATGTGTATTAATCAAGTATTCATCACGTTTAATTATAAAGTCGTTATATGGATAATATCTCGTATTGTTTAATCTTAAATGAAATCGTGGATTACGTTATTTTTAATCTTATTCTCTTATTCTCAAAATTATCTCGGAGGATTTGTCATTAATTAAGTCGTAGAACGTCGTCTTATATTATAACAACAAATGAACATACACAGGTAGAAATGAGAAAGGAATTATGAACACAATGGTAGGACATTAGGGTGGATCGAACTAAAAGACACAAAGATAACATAAATTTTACGAGTTTTGAGACAACATTTTGAGTGTGTTCAAATACTGAATTATCTCTAATTATAGGAGTTGTTTTTCATATTATTTTTTCGCATCTCAACATAGATGAAGGAGAATATAGAAGAATTCTTTTTCATCTGTGTTGAGATGTCAAAAAATAATATGAAAAATAGCTCCTATAATTGGAGCAAGCTATACTCTTTTACATGTTTATATTATTTATTGTTTCAGCATTCACTTTGTAGTAAGATTATAAATACAACACTTTTTATTATAATATTGAAATAATTAGTTTAGGATGCTACAGATGCTTCCATCGAAAGATTTGAATATTAACTCTCTAGCTTCCGAAACTAGTCGAAATGATACTAAAGTGGTAAAAACAGATGTTTTATTTATAATTTTATTATTATTATTATTATTATATATATATATATATATATATATATATATATATATATATATATATATATATATATATATATATATATATAAATATATATATATTTATACATATATATACATATATATATATATATATATATATATATATATATATATATATATATATATATATATATATATATATATATATAATTTATATAATTTATATAATTTAATATTTTGAGAAAACGATCCACTCTAATGGGCGTAACATTTTCATATTCTCGTTTTTAATTGAATTAAGCAAAGGAAATTACTCTAACGTAAGATATTATCATATTTCCATTCACAACTAGACATTAGTATGATATCTCCGTACTTGGTTGAAAACAATCTCATTATACGTACGATAAAATAATGAACAAGTAAAAGGTAGGACTGAAAACTTCTATGAAATTCGCTGAGAAACTTTTTTTTTACATGACCAACGATTTGATTATTTTATCTTATGAAAATTCAAGAAGCTTTTCAATTAGACATTTTTTAAACTATTTATTTCAATTTTCATTTATTCAAAATATCAAATTTCATTGAGTTGTCTACCGATTGCTTGTTATGCTTTGTACTATATACAATACATTTTAGTATATATATTTCATCTATGTTAAAAGATAAAAAAAAAGTTAAAAAAAAACATAATTTTTGTTAGTTAATTTTATTAAATCTTATTTCTAATGGAAAAAAGACATAGTTATTGATGTTTTGTTTATTTATGTAAGTATATATATATATATATATATATATATATATATATATATATATATATATATATATATATATATATATATATATATATATATATATATATATATATATATATATATATATATATATATATATATAAATATTTTTTTTTTTTTTTTTTTAATACATATATTTTTTTAAAATTAATTTTATTAAATCAGATTTCTAATGGAAAAAAGTCATGGTTATTGATGTTTTGTTTTTTGGCAAAATAAATTTTGGTATACATCCATTTAACCTTTTTTGTATTTGTGTTACGCAACAACTAAATACTAAGTAATAAAAACTTTAAACTTATAAAGTTTTGCAATGGAATATTTTCTTTTTATTGCAATATGGCGGTCAGTTATACCTGCTGAAAATGGTCTTCTAATGCGACAACTTGAAATGAAATTCTAAGCTTATATTTCGAATTTCTTTGCGATTGAGTTTCTACATTTGAAGGGATATATTTGCGCACGACTTCGACATGAATGGCAGCAACAAAACTTCAACATCGCAAACAAAGTCCTGACAATGTCAGGAAATATGAGACCGGGAGAATGTTAAATACATATCGCTCACTCCTTTCAACAACTTCAAATATCAAAAATCGTCAATTTTCAGTTGTGCATGTTTGCGGAATGCCCAGAAAATTTACTATATCCCAGCAAAAGCGGCATATTTTTAACTTAATATTTACCCGCTACAGGGCAGAACGTGTTGTTTTTCCATTTTGAAGAAAAGGTATCGTTTAATTATTTTTTAAATGTACTAAATATTTTTCAAATGGTGAAAAAATATTCAGGTTTTACATAAAAAGATATATTGGACAGTAAATAGTTCAATAAGTGGCTTGATATTTATTTTTAATACATTTTATTTTATTTTTAAACATTAAAAACGATCTCCTGAAAAATCAAGTATTTTGATATATGACGTTTTTGAAAGGAGTGAGCGATATGTGTTTACTGTCTCAAAACATTTTTTGTTAATATGGTGACATCTGTACAAGATGCTATGTGACTTACGTCACCAAATAGTATTGATTTTGTATGAAATCACAAGATTTTGAGAGTCGGTTGATTAAATTCACATATGAGTCTTTACTAGGGATGTGATGATCTAGTTTTGACTAATTTATTCCATAAAATGTTTTTTCCGATTTTGAAAAGTCATCGAATAATTAGTAAGGTTATTTATAAAACAAATATCCCAAAATGAGGATTTATTGTATCAAGCTTAGCTCAGTTGGTAGATCAGCGGATGCGACATTCAAAGATCCCGGATTCAAGTCTTTACTTAAGTAGGCAATTATTGTTTTATTAATTGATTCGGCAGTCACTTTGTGGTAAAATCTATCCATTTTTAATTTAACTTTTACTTAGTAAATACAACTTTTTCTTGAAATCTATTGTGACACGTGTTTGGATGCTTTCCGCAACATTTTCAAATATTGAAGGTCGTTACAATACATTTTAGCAAATAGTGATATTTAACTAAGTAAAATGTAGATTTTAAATTATTATTTGTTAAATATATGAGAATAATTATTTCAAATTGTCATAATGTAATCATTTACTTTTTTAATGTTGATAAGTAATTAAAAATAGCCTTCTCAATTGATCATTCTAAATTAATAAAATTGAAAAAATGGTAACGTCGGCGACTAAAAAGGTACGTTCGGAAATGTTCCTGAAATGGGTCCTGAAAACCATGAAAAGTCGTGAAATTTAAAAAATAAAAGTGTTTAAATTCCGATTTTTTGTCCTAAATTCCTGAAAACATTTCTCTGATCCGATGGTATTTTTTTTCACTATGTATTTTTTTTAAACTAACCTTATTTACACCCAATAGCACTTTTATCTTGTATATTGGTCAATAATTATAAGGTGTTTCAGTATTCCTGTTTTCTACAATAGATCCCGCTAGACAAAGCATTTGAAATAAATTAAAAAGAGTAAAATCAATGTCCCAAAATTTCTTACTTGGCTCATTCCAACGCCACGACTATAGAAATATAATCCTGAGTTTTTAATTGATTGAGATAAATTCTTCTTCATCTTCTTCTTCTTTTTCTTGGTGAAAGCCTTGTGGCCTGTTTTTAAGGGGGATCAGTCTCCTGCGATGTCAATTCTTAGCTGTCATTTTATCTCTTTAGTGGTCTGCCCGGGAGTCGTCCAAATTCGAATTCAGACAAATTCTGATAGAACGATATATCTTTTTTAAAGTTCTGATAATGAAATAATAACGGGAAACACAATTTTCTCGGGTACCCACAATTTAAAGGTAAAGCAGAATTTTAACGAGCTACGTACATTTTTCTCGTTTTTTAATTTTATTACCTTGGCGTATTAATTACTTTTTCTTTCGGTAACATTGCTCCTTCGTACTACCGTTTTTTTCGTTATAAGGGCGTTTGTGCACTATATGGAATTTTAGCGTCCGGTACTTCAGTTAGCATATAAAATAAATGATTGGCTTGGATTGACTTGTGCTTTTGTTTTTCTTTCTTTGGATCGATATGCTCGATCGGTGCGTGATAACGTTGCGTGTAAATTCGATCACGTTTAACTGTCGTAGTCGCTTTTATTTTTCAAAACTGCACTGCCGAAAGGTAAAATTCCGTGTAGTGCACAAGCTGCCTAGAGTAATTTCACCGAAACACAAAAGTTTCTAAGAGAGATTGTATTCCTAATAAAAAACGATTTCTGAATTTTCGCGGTGTTCATATTTTATAATTAGGAGTTAAGTACTCTTTCACCTTAAATTACTAATCAGAAAAGAATTTTAAAACTTGTTTTATCCTCAAGGGACTTGTACATTAGTTATTTCTCAATTAACACAAGTTAGTTCGAGCTGACCACCTCAGTCGGTTAGCGCGTTCGGCTACCGTGCTGGAAGCCCCGGGATCTATCACTCACTCCTTTCAACAACGTCATATATCATAAATCGTCAATTTTCTGTTGCGCATGTTTTCGGAGTGCCCAGAAAATGTACTATAGCGGCATATTTTTAACTTAATATTTAACCCCTAACAATATTTAATATTTAACAGGGCAGAAAGTGTTGTTTTTGCATTTTGAAGAAAAGGTATTGTTTTTTTTATTTTTTTTAAATAAACTTAATATTTTTCAAATGGTGAAAAAACATTTAGTTTTTACCGAAAAAGATTTGTTGCACAGCAAAAAAGTTCAAAAAGTGGCTTGATATTTATTTTAAATACATTTTATTATATTTTTAAGCTTTTAAAAACGATCTCCTGAAAAATCTAGTTTGTTGATACTTATATGACATTGTTGAAAGGAGTGAGCGATATATACAGTAGCAAATTTCTCAACTGATGTCGCCACAATCAGCCGCCCTTCCAAATCAAGGAAGTAATAACTAGCATGTGATAGGACTCTACCACCATTGCATTCAAGTTTAAAAAATTAATGCAATATGATTGTTCAACAATGGGCAGAATGGTGAACGTTAGACAAGTCTTCAAAATGATTACTCAAGCCAGCCAAATGCCAGGTCGTAAGCCCTAGGCTGCTCAGACTTGCATCTTTCTTCGTATAAAAAATTATAGATGTTTAATCTCAAATTGAGATACTTATAACAAGCGAAAAAATGCCTGCGTGTTAGAAATGTATGATTTTCGTTCATTTAACCTTTATGTTACACTAACTCATTAGTAAGTGCCATAAATTAAATACATGTTTTTTCATCTCACCATTTATTTTTTTTCTCAAATTCACATGGCGATATTGTACGTGTTATTTTATTTTATAACAGTTTAAAAAGGCTTGCGTCTTAGATAAATATGATTTTCATTCATTTTACTTGTAAATTAACTCATTAGTAAGTGCCATAAATTGTAGCTTTGTTTTTTAATCTCACCATTTATGTTTTTTTCTCACATTCATACGATGATATTGCACGTGTTATTTTCATTTTATGACAGTTTGAAAAGACCTGCGTGTTAGATAAATAAGACACACATATCGCTCACTCCATTGAAGAACGTCATAAATCAAAATTCGTCAATTTTCAGTTGGGCATGTTTTCGGAGTGCCCAGAAAATTTACTATATCCCAGCAGAAGCGGCATATTTTTAACATAATATTTACCCGCCACAGGGCAGAAAGTGTTGTTTTTGCATTTTGAAGAAAAGGTATTGTTTAATTATTTTTTTAAATAAACTAAATATTTTATAAATGGAGAAAAAACCTTCAGGTTTTACTTAAAAAGATCTGTTGCACAGTAAAAAGTTCAGTAAGTGGCTTGATATTTATTTTTAATACATTGTATTATATTTTTAAACTTTAAAAACGTTCTCCTGAAAAATCGAGTTTTTTTATTTATGACGTTCTTGAAAGGAGTGAGCGATATCAGTGTCATAGAGTACCATAAATTAAACCTACGATTTTTGTTATTTTAACTTTTATGTTGTGTGTACTAACTCATATGATTTTCGTTGATTTAACTATTATGCTGTATGTATGCAGTAAGTGCCATAAATTAAATGTTTTTTAGTCTCACCATTAATGTTTTTTCTCAAATTCATACGGCAATTTTGTACGTGTTATTTTATTTTACGACAGTGGGAAGTTGAACGGCGTGCGTTTAGGGTAGGTGTGCTTTTTGTATATATAATATAAAGGGGGATATTAGCGAATGCGTGTCATTTGTACGCCCCATGTAGATTATACCGAATAATGTAAATTTAAACAAAGGCACCGACTGACCCATCTTTTGTGTAAATATTAAAGCCAGTCTACAGCCATTCTCTCTCCGATAGATGGGACATATAAACACACACGACAACATGTGTTTATATATAACATACTAAGGGTGTTGTTTTAAAAGTATACAGTTTCAAATTTCTCATAATAAATTCATGGTGGCACCCTCCGTGTGGCATGTTGCGCCATCTTGTTGAAACCACGACACTGTCATATCAATGCCATTCAACTGAGGTAAATCAGTAATCATGGTTCTGTAGCCCTCTCCATTGACCGTAGCATTCTGGCAAGCATAGTCTTTAAAAAATATGAACCAATGATTCCGCCTGCCATAAAACACACCAAACAGTGACTATTAATGGATGTAATGGCGTCTCGATGGCTTCTGGGTTTTATCTAATCCAAATTCAGTAATTCTGCTTATTGACATCAACAAAAAATGTGTCTCATAGATGAACAAAATTCTGCGCTGAAAAAGAGGATCAAGCTGAATATTGTTTTCGACCCATCCACCGAGGCTACGACGCGCATAATGGTCATTCAGTCTATTCATAGTGAAATGGCAAAACGTACTGACTACAAATCAACTGTCAACTGTCAAATTGACAGGCTGTAGAAACAACGTTGCCAGTTATAAAACCGAACCTCTAAAAAAACACCCTATACAAACGTATATACACATATTAATTTCTCGCAGCCTTTGTTTATAATTATCAACGGACGAATTGCACGCTGAGCGAAAATTATTAGCGTAAACAAATTTCAGTACTGGATTTGATGGCTTTGAATAATGACTGCTTTCATAGTTACTAATTAAAGCAAGTTTGGCCATTACACTTGTTGTGAAGACTTCGTATGTAATTCAGAAATTAGAGTGAACTTCGTAATTATCGCTTGGGTGTATCCCATGTCTTGTATTCTTGATGCTGAGTTGAAAGATGACGCCATTCAAATAAATCCGAAAGGCCCATCAATATTTGCCCAGATACTGCTAGCCCATAAACAGTTTCAGCTTACACAAGACCATAGATGGCTCTAGTTTACTAACGTGTGCAGTAGGATGAGATTAATGATATATGTAGGAGTTCCAAAAATTTGTGGTTGTTAGTCATGAGTAGAATGGTGAGTGTTGCACGTATGTGACTACAAAGAATACCCAGTACCCAGACTCCATATTATTGAACTGGTTGGTTGGAATATATTGCTTCTTAGCAATAAACCCCCGAGCCAAAGGCATATTTTACAATATTTATTTATAAAACTCTATGAAAGAAGATTGTTTATATATATATATATATATATATATATATATATATATATATATATATATATATATATATATATATATATATATATATATATATATATTGGCCGCAGTACTCTTTTGTACGACGATTTTTTTATAGCGAAAAAAAAACTAATATTTCATCATGAACAATTCCATTAGAATATGTTCCTACAACTGTAAATCAGTACATCGCATAGCACCGGGTATACACGAAATTTGCAACAATGTTGACATTCTTCTCCTACAAGAAACCTGGTTGATGAAGGACGACTTAAACTTCCTGAATAGTATCCACGAGGAGTTTCTGGCCACTGGAACATCAGCAATGAACTCTTCCGAGGAAATAATTCAGGGAAGACCACACGGAGGCGTAGCCATACTGGTAAGGAAGCAAATTGCTAATGTAACTATTATCGAATGTGGTGACGATCGGATGGCGGCAATAACCATACAACATAGCCACGGAGTCACTCTATTGGTAAATGTTTATATGCCAGTATGTTGCAACGAAAACCTGCCTGTCTTTGTGGACATCTTGAGCCGAGTTACAGCTATCGTAGATGAAACTCAAGTGAATGAGTTAATTTGTATGGGAGATTTCAATGCGCCCATACACAGTAGATTCATGGAGGAATTAGATGCCTTTTCTCAGGAAAACGAGTATAGTATCTATGACGTGAAAAAACTCGACATCAGCTCCTTTACGTTCTTCAGTGAGGCGCATAATACTACCTCTTGGTTGGACCATTGTATAATATCCAGTACGCTCGAACAGCGGATCATAAATATCCATATTGACGACAACCAACAGATGTCCGACCATTTTCCACTACACATACAAGTGGAGATGAAGTGTAAATATACATCTAAAAGTAATACTCAAATAAATGAGGAAAAAATTAATTGGAACAAATACAGTCAAATACAACTGAAGAAATACCACGATAAGACAGAGTCGCTCTTTAAGAAAATAATAATTCCTTACGAAGCTTTAACATGTGAACAGTGTATAAACCCACATCATAAATTCATTATTAAAGAATTTTACGAAAGTACGATAAAAGCTATGCGAAATGCCGCACAACTTGCATTTAAAGTGAATGCAGGGGGGCCCAAAAGCGGAAAACAAAATTCAGGAAACATTCCAGGATGGAATGAGCAAGTAAAACAAAGCCATATTAATGCACGAAATGCCTTCAAAGCGTGGCTCATAGAGGGAAAACCGTCTACAGGACCAGTTGCCCAGAGGAGAGCGGAAACGCGAAGTATTTTCAAAACAAATCTACGCACGGTGGTGAAGAATAAAAAACAGATACAAGCCGATATATTGGCAAAGAATATGCTTACTGCTGATTTCAAAATGTTCTGGAAACAAACAAATAAAATGAGATCGTCCAAAGCTACAAGACCCACAGAAATTGATAACATAACGGGTGACGGAAAAATCAGCGAACTATGGAAAGCCCACTTCAGTTCAATGTATGAGAAAACAGGAAGTGCGGAAAATTGTAATATTTACAATAAAAATGCTAACAATATGCATCCACTGAGTCCCTGCATTATACAAGTGAAGGAAATCCAGACTGCCATTAGGTCACTGAAATGTAATAAAGCCGCCGGAGGAGACGAAATTTGTGCTGAGTACCTTAGATATGCTAGCGCGAGAATACACGTACTGTGGGCGCTAGCTTTCACAGCAATGTTCCGGCACTCGTTCATACCTGAGTCTCTGTGTACGTCAATAATTATACCTATTGCAAAAAATCCTATGGGAAATTTAACAGAAAAAGAAAATTACAGGCCAATAGCGATTTCCACCATGGCGGCAAAAACCATAGAAAACATAATGATGGAGAAAGCTGTTGAAAACCTAAAAACGACCGACAACCAATTTGGTTTTAAAAAAGGATCGGGAACGGACACAGCTGTCTTCGCTGTTAAAAATACTATAAATATATATGTGCGCCGAAATACGCCAGTATATGCCTGTTTTATGGATCTCAGGAAAGCATATGATACAGTAGTACATCACATTTTGGAAGAAAAAATACAAAAATCAATTGAATGTCCTACGACTAAATGCATGTTAAAAAACTGGAACGAAAATCTCATTTATAGAGTAAAATGGGGGACCGAAACCTCAACTCCGTTTAAAGCTCAGCGAGGACTCAAACAAGGTGGAATCACATCTCCTAGCCTATTTAACCTTTACGTGGATGCATTACATGATAGGTTAAACCAAGTAAATGCGGGATGCTCCATAGGAGGAGGGAGAGTGAATGCCATCTCATACGCCGATGATATGGTCCTGATGGCACCATCGATAGCTGGCCTACGTAAACTTATTGCCATTTGTGAATGTTATGCCACAGAAAACGGCCTAGAGTACAACGCCAAAAAATGTGAGCTTGTGGTATTTAAACCCAAAAATTACTCATTAAAGGTACCGCCCATAACTATAAATGGACAAGAAGTTAAGCGGGTAAGTAGCTTCAAGTATTTGGGACATATCCTACAGGAGAACTGTGCGGATGATGAGGACATCAAGCGCCAGTATCGTGCTCATTGCGTGCGGTCCAATATGCTGACACGCCGCTTTGCCCACTGCTCCGCGCAGGTAAAAAATAGACTGTTCCAAGTGTTGTGTACGCAGCAATACGGCAGCGAGCTATGGTGTAAGGTTACACAACGAAGCTTAAAGAGCATGAAAATATGCTACAATAACGGCTACAGAGCTTTAATGAAGTTACCCCGACACTGCAGCGCGAGTGGTATGTTTGCCACAGCACGCCTACCACATTGGGATGGCCTGTTAAGGCACCGAGTGGCAGGCTTCCGGGAGAGGCTGATGAAGAGCTCCAACCTCATCATAAAGCGGCTTGTGGAGCACAGATGGGGGCTGGACATGTGGCGGCACTGGAGCGCAGTGCTGCGTTTGCCAGCGAGCTAATTTTCGTCTACATCTCTCCAAATTTATTATTATTTTTATTTTTATTTTATTTTATTTTTATTTTTTATTATTTCTTTCAATTTCTTATTCCTTCTTATTTCTAATTTCATTGTTTAAATAAAATGTTGTAAAACATATATGGCTGACTAAGTATTGCACCCACCACTTAGTCAAGCTGGAATAAAGAGTTATAAAAAAAAAAAATAATATATATATAAATGAAATGTAAATTTTATAGTTGGATAAAAAATTTACAATTAATTTCATATGTAAAATATTAAAATTATTGTAATTATTTGGTCTTATTTATTAATTAATATTATCGCCGGGCTTTGTGTTTACCTAGTATTAAAAATATCCGACACCGAAAGCAACTTGGAAGTCCGGAAGATTACGCGGAACCCACTTTTTACACAAAACGTCGACCTATGGTTTTGAGGTAAGCCTTGAGAATTGAGCCCAGCAAAAAGGAGGCCAAACCCCCGTCAAAATCTTAAGGAAAACGCATACTATGTACGTTTGTGCCTCGGGGTCGATTTGACCCCCTGTCAACCCGCCTCAGATGCAAACTAGAAGGTTTAAGTGGATTAAAACTGGTGACAACCGAATCCAGTGTAAGTTTTCATGCGGAAACTGGATAGTCTACTATTAATAACAATACAGTGAAATTCCCTATAACGTTGAGATTATTATTATTATTATTAAACTATATCCGCTCCCTAGGTGGAGCATATGGAGTCCAAAAACTGTCACCAGGCTTTTCTGTCCGCTGCCAGCTCCCTTGCATCCTCCCAAGTCAGATCCGCCTCCCGAAGCTCTGACGAGAACTGCCGACGAATTGTCAGCAGTGGTCGTCCTGGGCGGCGCGAACCTGATGCCTTGTAAAAGAGGCAAGCTCTCAGGAGCATGCGGAGTACATGGCCAAGCCAACTGAATCGCCTTTTCTTGACGACAGTTGTCACCAAGATTTGCTGCGTCCTACGGTTTATCTCTTCATTCCTCACAAAGTCAAACCACCGCACGCCTAATAATTCTCCGCAGACACCTATTCTCAAAGCTTAGTACACGGCTGCTCTGGGCCCTTGTAAGGTGCCATGTTTCACAGCCGAATACATTATCAGAGCGAATGTCATATCGCTCACTCCTTTCAAGAACGTCATAAATCAAAAAACTTGATTTTTCAGGATAACGTTTTTAAAGTTTATAAATATAATACAATGTATTAAAAATAAATATCAAGCCACTTATTGAAGTTTTTACTGTGCAACAGATCGTTTTAGGTGAAACCTGAAGGTTTTTTCTCCATTTTAAAAATATTTAGTATATTTAAGAAATTAATTAAACAACACCTTTTCTTCAAAATGCAAAAACAACACTTTCTGCCCTGTAGCGGGTAAATGTACAGTTAAAATATGCCTCTTTTGCTGGAATATAGTACATTATCTGGGCATTCCGAAAACATGCACAACTGAAAATTGACGATTTTTGATTTATGACGTTCTTGAAAGGAGTGAGCGATATACGTGGTTCATTTTTAAAATTGTATTTTTACATTTTAACCATCGGAAAAGACTGAAATGAGTAATTAAAAATTTTAATACAATTTAAAAATATCAACCCCCTACAACGATCCCATTGATAAACACGGTACTTATCTCAACGTGATTGGGGGCTTTACTGTACTGATTTGTAAAACTTGTTATTTTATTAATGTTGTTGAAATAACAATAATAATAATGTAATGACTTAAATAAACATATAAGACTCATCCCTACCTAGACTCCATGCCAAGGAATTTATTTTTGGTTTTTAATAAACTTTATTTTAATTTTCGTAATATATTTTTATATTAATAGATTTATATTATCCACTGACACTTCGTGATGGAATTGCATTTTTAATATATTATTAGATTAAAACCAATATTTTTAGTTTTTCCACTTTATTTTTATTTGACCAGCGACCGGGTTTCGTCGTTACCGACATCATCAGACCAGTCTGATAATATATATTTTTATATATTTATTTTATTGTTTTAATTTACAAGTATCTACTTTAAACACAAGTATCTACTTTATTAGAGAGGTAGAAACGTTGTATTTGAAATGTTTTGTATATTTACCAACTATTTTGAATTATTTAAATATGTATTTTGTAAAAAAAAATAGAAAAAAATGACAATTGATTTATGAAAACAACATTTCCTCAAATAAACAAATAAATATGGTGTGTGTCATGTGTGTGATTTAATGCAGGGAAAAAGTGGAGTTATCTTTTCATTTCTCCAACTTTGACACCATATCGACCTTCTTGCTTAGTGAGAAATACCTTTCTCTCAATTTATGTTTTATTTTTTTGTTTAGTAAAATTACTAAAAATATTTTTACAACATTTTGAGTGTGTCCAAATACATGTTCACAAATCTGGATAATCTCCAATTATATGAGTTATTTTTCATAGTATTTTTTGACATCTCATCAAATGTAAGAGTTTCTGCTCAGTAAAAAGCTTCTTTTCTTCTCACCAATAGATGTATGTAGTGAAGTTCTAGTGATTCAAGAACAAAGTTTCCAAATTGGTTCATATATATAGAACTTCCAAGAATTTGAGTAGTGTGGTTGTCAATAATGGATAGAATTGGTGAATGTAACACGTGTGTAAAGTGATCACTAAAACTAGCCTATGACGGTCGTCAGCCCCGTAAATGCCCAGACTTCCATATTCTTCTTCATCTTTATGAGATGTCAAAAAATAATATGAAAAATATTTTTGTCTAGTACACAGTTCGGCTGTCCAAATTTAAAACACAGTAAGGGACATTTTTTGTAGTACGTTTTTTTGCATTTTTGGACTAAGTAGAGTCTACTTAGTCCATAAATGCAAAAAAAAACGTACTACAAAGAATGTCCCTTGCTGTGTTTTAAATTTGGACAGCCGAGTTATTGTGTAGATAATAAAAAATCAAAGTTAATATTTCGGGACTCCAGAAGTTTCAAGAGTTTGAGTAGTGTGGTTGTCAATCATAGGTAGAATTGGTGAATGTTACACAAGCGTATAACATGGATTAATAATTATTATTTTTTAAATTAAACACTTGAATATACCACTTTAATGAGTTTTATTTATATATACGACTAGTTTCCGAAAACTTACCGATGTTTTTATGTTCTGATACAAATTAAAACTGGATTAATAATCATTATATTTCTCAAATCCTACGATTAATCCCATCATTAAAAAAACATTCCACCTCCAATATTGCTGGAACGTTCTGTGTGAAAATGTTTTCATGCATTATACCGGCGTCTCTGATGAAAGAAATCCAGCAGTAGTTTCAAACCATTGTAGTTCTAAATTCCGAATGCACCTACAACTGCATACCGACAGACAATACATCCTGCCACCGAACAAACGACTCGAAATAAATTACGTTGCCACTATTAGATCCGCATCCTAAAACCGATTCATCGCCGAGTGACTGCGCGCAAAAAGAGACAAAGGATTCTCACAGTGTACGATAAGTCGGCGTATCGATTACATGCGATTTTGATGAGTTTGTTACCGCACGTTTCAGGATTAGGATATCTGGTTTTGCTGTGGATTGGCGCCATCACAGGTGGTAACAATGACGGCAAGCCGGCGGCGAAACTCGTAACAAGCTCTCATTATTTCCTAACTTGTGTCTTGTGTCGTGAAATTCACCATTATGTTTGTATTTCGGTAGTGGTGGGATTAATCCGCCTTGTATTGAAAATCTCACTGTTCTGGAATCATATAATATAATCATAATATCTATTATCATACGGGAGGATATCTTATTTAACATACTCAACCTATAAAGGATTGTGTAAGACTCGTTTAGTGTTTATAACAGCCGATATAATCAATATTTTCATTCACCATTTTCTATTGCAAAATTCGCTTTCGTAAAAACATTTGTTTCGTAAGTTGGTAACGAATGACGTCACAGAAACGAATCCACACTACTACTATTACAGTTCGATAAAGGAAATACAAAAAGGGATATGCCCCATAACTTACCCGATGACGTAAAATCTGATGACGTATAGCGGTGTCCGTTTTTCGTTTAATTCAAATATCTAAAGTTTAAACCTTACCGATATGATACCTTAGAATGTTACCGATAGTCTTGTGATTTTTCATTTTAATTTATTAGTCAATAATAACACATCATGAGAATGATCCATTCTATGGTTTCTATCATTTTATGGTTGTTAGTATTACAGCAAAACCTCGATATAACAGACCTCTATTTAACGAAATTTGGATATAACGGACGAAAATCCGCTCAATAAATATTATACGCATTTTAATGATTTTAGATAATTGATAATAATAAAAAAAGCTTCATAAGTGCAAACATAACCCTTCATTTTAATCCAAAGTAGGATTACCGAAAGCAAGCGCGTCGATATCAAATAGCAACGTCACTACATGACGAACGTCCGAAGACACAAAACAGAGTTTTATTTGTGTTTTGTACTGTTCATTTTTCGTATGTTTTATCTAAATACAATTCAAAAGAAATTTAATGTGGTAAGGTAAGCAGTCGGAATAATCAGCGAGTATGTATGAAGAGATGCACAAACGTTGAATATTTGAAGAATGTTTGCAGAAATAGATTGGTGTGGCGTTTTATTTTTCTGCCTACCCCTGTGAAGTGGCGTGATGTTATGTCAGTTAGTTAGTTAGTTAGTAAGTACTTTGTTTCCCGTTTTTAAATATTGTGAAGCAATTAATTCCCCGTTAGTAGATTATTCGAGATTATTTTTATAGCTACTGTATA
This sequence comes from Brachycentrus maculatus, assembly GCF_059751285.1. Classification (NCBI taxonomy): domain Eukaryota; kingdom Metazoa; phylum Arthropoda; class Insecta; order Trichoptera; family Brachycentridae; genus Brachycentrus; species Brachycentrus maculatus. Next base: position 89,726 of record NW_028281599.1, on the reverse strand, counting down.
ACAAAATACGAAGCCAGATACCGCTCGTACTTATCTGCGTAGGTACTTAATTCAACCATCCGGTCCCAAGTCTGTATAACTGAAGATTATTTCCGAATTACGAATTCTATCCGGACAAGATTAGTTAATATCTTTCCAAAGTAGGTATTTTCTCGACTTAAATAATAGCCGGAATCGTAAAATGGGAAAGTTATTCACTCATTTATGGTGTTGAGTAAATATCACTGTATTTAATAATCTTCCTAGGGGTTTGGGAATCTGGAATCACAGCGCAGAAATATATTCCCAGCGTGTTACTTTTAAAATGGACTGTATTGACGACATTACTCTTATTTATAAGCTTTTATCTGTTATTTTTTTCATCTCATCAAACATGAAGAAGAATATGGAAGTCTGGGCATTTACGGGGCTGACGACCGTCATAGGCTGGTTTAAGTGATCACTTTACACACGTGTCACATTCACCAATTCTACCCATTATTGACAACCACACTACTCAAATCTTGGAAGTTCTATATGTATGAACCAATTTTGAAACATTATTCTTGAATCACTAGAACTTCACTAGAAATCTATTGGTGAGATGATCAAATTATAAGAATTATCTTTTATCTGTTTATTCGAATATGCATAGCAAAGTATGTTTATAAAGAAAATACATCTATTAAAACCTTTTTACTATAAATTTTTATTATTTCTATTGTATGTAATGTATTTAATCTAATAATTAAAAAAATAAATTGTAATAAAAAAAAATTGTATTAACATGTAAGTATTTCGGCTCAACACAGGCTATGCCTAAAGAGTCGTAATACATATAGTATAAAAAAGTATGTATCTATGAAATAAATAAATAAATAAAATAAATATACAGTACAATGACGGGAGTATTGCTAAAAAGTAATATCTTCCAACCAACCAAAAAAAGACTAGTGATATAGCTGTTTGCAATCAGAGGGTAAATAGTATTTGAACATTAAAAAAACATAAATTATCTCAATATATATCGCAAAACAAAATATACACGTTACATTTATCCACGGCTTTTTTTCATCTAAAGCGGTGGAACGGCGTTCGGCACCTTTTTACACGTTTTTTTTTAACTATTTGACGAAACACTGTTTGTGCTTACGTAATTACAATCTTTATTTTTATAATTCGTCAAAATGATAAAATATGATGTTGTAATGAATATTTAAGTGATAATTGACTATATTTGTTTTAGTGAAAAGCTTGACATGAAATGAATTCCGGGACCTTTTTCGTTTTAAAGAAAAGCCCTGCATTTATGTAATATTATGCAGGTCAGGTCACAAGGCACAGATAGCGGAGTCCCGTCTTAAAAACTGTTCCTTAAAACGACAAAGCTAGTACATCGATATTTCATTTCGGGGATAAACCAAGCACGTAATGGAAAATGCCCCGGAGCACCATCCAATCTACAAATAAAGGAATCGATTCTGCAGTTTGATATACGTAAGTACCTACTCATAGACAAAAGTAGGGCAAGGGTACCTATTTAGGTATGTAATAAAATTATTCTCATCAACTTGCATCTTAATGATTTAAGAATATGAATACAAGTAAGTACCTACCCGATAATTGATAGTACGTTCATAAAATAGAAGTACCCTCACGTTTTATGCACATATCTACCTACTTCTCTTGAAAAAAAGATAAAATATAACCCTTTAAACATTTGGGTAGGCACCAAAATATGTATATGTATGTTTTACCATTTTCTGCCAATATCAAATACCGAGGCAAGGGAAATCAATAAGGTTCAATTCTCTTTCCCAGAGACAGACTCGAACCCAAGACATTCGGATGTCGCATCGACTGGTCTACCGATCTAGGCAGATGTTACCTTAGTCGAAAAATTAATCATTCCCTATCGAATGAAATGATCTTGAGACCTTTATTATATTTTTGACCAAACCTTACCAACCTTCTTTATGTAATTAAATACATAACTCTTTCACCATTGATGCTTAATGAACTTTTTACCTATTCAGTTTATCATAATATATATTTTTTAATAGGCAAATAAATCAATGGTTCAAAAATAATAATGATTAGTTTGTTTGTGAATGATTACTTAACAATAGAAATTATGAACATTTTGCTGTTAATCTTACTGCAGGTTTAATGTTACATATAAAGTTTGTAAATTATTTGTTTGGCTGCGTTATCTAGGTACTTTGGCAATGTTTTTTAAATTTATTATTTCATATTTTTATCGCGTTTCTTAACGTCCTAAAGTGACTCTATGATCTACGCTTATGCAACACCATGTATGTGCATAACGCACGTACGTTTAGGTTCCAGCACTAGTGTTTTGGCACTTAAAAAATATTTATTCATATCACTTTAATTTTTCGTGATTGAAATTTTTAGGCAACAATGCAGAAATAGCGGCAGTAGCGCCATCTACCAGTGAAATTTATAACAATTTAGAACATTTTTAACAACGGTTATTAAATGTCGGTAAAAAGGCGATCTGCATATTGAGCAACGCGTGCGCAGTGCATATTTCCGTTATGTGCAAATGAGACACAAAACATAACCGCGAACAACTGTCAAAAGTAGGCTAGCGACTTTTCAAGCTTTCTCGCGTCACAATCTCACCATTGAATCTCTGAAGACGTATTAAACAGTGTTTTCGTGATTATTTATTGATAATTCGGTTCAGAAATGTGTCTTAATTGAACGTGTGTACTAATTCGCCTGAAAATGGGTCTCGATTTCGATGTTTTGGAGTTTTGCAAGAAACTGCGTCAGGACAGGCCGCCTCCTTATCAGTGTCCATTGGAGAAATGCGATAGGGTTTACAAGTCGTTGTGCGGTTTGCAATACCATTTGGTGAATTATGATCACGATAATCCGACTCCTATAACACCAGCGGCTGTGCCTAATAGAAAGAAAGGAAGATGTCGGGCGCCAGTACCTACTGGCGACATCGCCTTGCAAAGTCCGCCCAAGGAGGCTTTGACGTTCGCTGAGGCCCAGAAGGTTGTCCAGTTCGAAATAGATGGAAAAATAAGCAGAGTACGTTTTAATTCTTACCTAGTGTTATTTTAAAATGCTTAAAATTCGAATTGTTATCACTTTACAGCTGTTTACCTTCGATTATGTTTTTTTTGTGTGCATGTTTTCAATAATAACAAATGAGCGTTTGTTATTGTTCGAAAATTTACAATATTTGGACCTATTTTTTTGTGAATCCTACAGTAATTACATTTTATTTTAAGCAAAACCATCTTTAAAATCATTCAATTTGTCTTAAAGTCTTTACTGTCTGTCTACTTGTAATTTATGAACATTTTAACAGTTTAGTTTCGTATACTTAATATTTTTTTATATAATTTTGATTCATGCATAGTGCTTAATTTTTTTTTAATACCACAAAAAAATATTTATTTCTATACTAAGTGGCCTTGAGGTTTTTACGAAAATGACACTCCATAAATGATCCAAAATTATTATTTTCATCACCATGATTGCTTGATACGCAAATCACATAAGCCAGAACTCTTTCCAATCTTACATTGTAATAACTAAATACTGTAAAATTGCCCTTTTTTTAATCTAATAGCACTTGAATATTATTTGAAAAATTTCATAGCTTGTGTATTAATTTTAAAAATGAATTTAAATTGAAAATGCTAGAGTTAAAATAAAACCTGAATATGTAGCAAGATTTGTAAATCAAATGTGTCTCCAGATGGTACTTAAATCTCGTGTTTAACCAAATGGAGATGTGTGATTTACAAATTAGGCCAATGACATGTGAATTTAACATAATTTGTATAATTTTCAGATTTCCATTGATCAAGTGTTGCCAGTAATTGCTCTGGAGGAATGGAACAAAAAGAATGCCGCATTGGAAAAACCTTTGGTGTTCGTTGAGCCTACCCCAGAGCCTCATGTTAGTAACGTATTGATAACAAAACTCTCCTTATCATTCATCATTCACTTTGTGTAATACCACTTTTTTTATTAAAATTAATTGTATACATTTATTTAACCGGTTAACTGCCGGCAGGTACATGCATGGTGGTACCTAGCACGCTGCGAATTTTACGACAAAAATAAAACCTTCTAAACATATTGTTATTAAAAAAGTAATAACGTTTATTTATAAAACTTGCCAAATAAATGAAGAGCGCGCCAGTCGTTCAGTCATTTATCCATAATCATAAAATTAATTTTTCATGGTGCAGGGTTGTCACAAAATTTGTCATAGAAAATATGAAAACTAAATTATATGTCAAAAGTAATTGTTTATGTTATTAATATTAAAAGTATACACACACACACACTTTGATTTTAAAAAAAAAATTAAATTAAAAATCATCAGAATCGACGCTAAAATCACTGTCATCAGATTCGGCAGTGACGGCAACTCAGGGATTATTGGACAACCCTGAGCGCCATTAGTTGTTCCGATGACAAAGCTCTCTTTAATTTACGTTTAAAGTGGTAAAAACAAATTCTGTTTCAATTCTAAGTATGCAAAGATATTCTCAATAGATGTCACTATGCGTTCAATATATTTGTACATTTTAAATAATTGATTTTCTTTAGTAAAAGCCCATTTAAAACGGCGTGTTTAAGACGTAATTTTTGTATGAGCGGCGCTCCGATCACAGAAAATTATGCGTCTTAAGACGCTCTTGTCAGTTAACCGGTTAAAGAACAATTTTAAATATATTTTTTTTTTAAATTGCAGGGATTACATTGGTATTATATAAAGTGAACGATGAATGATAAGGAAATTGTTATATTACTACATATACCACTAAGTTAACAATGCTTTGAATATACAAAATATATTGATTACATTTCAATCAATACCATATTTTTTTAAACTTGAATGAGTCTGTTGGATATTACTATAACTTCCAAAAAATTCAAAACAAGAATCAGTTTTTTCATCAACTCCGACCCTAATTATACTCAGGCAGTCTGCCGCCCGACCCTCAGTGTACTAATCACGAGTAACCGCAAACCCAATGCCGATCTATACAAAAAAAAACACGTTTCTCACGCACCACCAAAAGTAACCAAATAGAACGCTTATAAACGTCTCCTGCTCTCTACCAACAGTATGTAAAAGATGCTTTTAAGCATTTCCCGCAAACAAAGTGTTAATCCTCATTTAAATAACATCAACCATCATTCTTTTATGTTTTATCAATTGCTATTTCCGCAGATCAAACTCCCAGAAGCCAGCTACAAAATATTGGACGACTACAACATTGCTGATGCCCCGCCAAGACCCAACGCTTACATAAGATTCATTGAAAAATCTGCGGAAGAGTTAGATGGTGAAGTAAGTCAAAAGATTGGCTTAGATTGTAATTTTGTTAATTTAAATAATTTAAATAAAAATGCATTCTCATTGGTGATCTTGCAACTTCAAGGTCAGTCATATTTTAAAATATTTTAGCTTCCATGGCAAAAATACATGGCAGAATTTCATCCATTTTTCAAAAAGATGAAATTACCATATTATTTACAGCCGATATAAGAGGCCATTATCCTCTTTATTTTACCATAAAACATTTACACTATGATTTTTTCTGATGAATAGTTTTGACATGAAAGCAATGATATTCACATCATTTTTAGTGTGTCCAAATACTTCAAATCTGTATTTTCTCAACTTATGAGTTATTTTTACCTTTTTTGACATCTCAACATAGATGAAGAAGAATATGGAAGTCTGTTAACTACTCAAATGTTTGGAACTCTAGAAATATAAAATCAAGCAAAAAGAATGCTTATAAGCGTCTCCCGCTTTTCACCAACAGTATGATGCTTTTATGTGTATTGCATTAAAAAACACTAACCAATATACATGTAGGCAGGGGTGAGCTGCAGGGGGCTCGGGGGGGCTCGCGCGAGCCCCTTGTTAAATTTGATTTGGGCCGGCGAGCCCCTTGTTAAATTAAGAGAAATCAATATTCTTTTAAATTAAGAGAAAAAAATATTAGATTTGTTGAATTAAAGCATTTTCTACCATAAAAAATATTCATTCAAACCCTTTTCCGTACCCCAACGGTGCATAGGGCACTGCATCATATAAACACAGTGTTATCTTGATTGTTAATGAAGGAAAGGTGATCAGCCCTCCGCTTCAGGTACCAGTCCAGGGTAATATTGAAAAAATAAATCGAATGAGTGAATAAATCACTTATATTTATTTGACCGCCCCCCCTGGGAATCGAACCCGGGACCTCCAGAATGGTAGCCGAGCGTGCTGACCATTACACTACTGAGGCGGACAAAATAAAAAATATGTCATACTTATCTATATTTTGTCGTTTGATGTGCATATTAAGTATTTTTTAATTTTTTTAAAATTGTTATGTATTTTGGATAAAACAAAATGATACACCTCCTGTATTCAAAATAATCCTCTTGTTTTATTTCCAGGTCGAATATGATGTTGATGAAGAAGATACGGCCTGGTTGTCTATTCTCAATGAAAAAAGGCAGAAACAGAACCTTCCAGCAGTTTCCGTGGATACCTTGGAACTTCTCATGGACAGATTGGAGAAGGAATCATTCTTCCAAGTAATTGTTGCCCTTCTTATTCTCTCTAATGTATGGAAAAGAAGCATGGAGTTGGCAAAGGAAGGATGAAAGTAGACTGAATGCAGTTGAAATGCGATCTCTCAGTCGAATCTGCGGCAAAATGATGTATGATATGTTTGAATAGTATAAAGAATTAATGCAAGGTTGAGATGAGCATTATTGATGAAATTAATTTGTCTATCTATAATTAATTTCTTATTTTATTTAAAAAAACTGAGCATCAGTGATTCAAACATTGACTTGATTGTCTTTAGTGTTTCGTTGGAAGGGGACAAGGTAGAAAGTGAATTAATTAAAGTCTAGGTGTAATTATTTTATTAATTATTTTATTGTAATTATTTAAAACCTTTATACTGTAAATTGTTATTGATAATATAAGAAGGATGAAATTAGACTGAATGCAGTTGAAATATGATCTCTCAGTCGAATCTGCGGCAAAATGATTTATGATACTTGTTTAAATGGTGATATAAAGAAAGAATGCAAGTTTGAGATAGTGTTATCGATAAAATTAGGAACGGTGTATTAAGATGGTTTGGGCATGTGGAACAAATGAGTGAAGAAAGAATGGTTAAACAATGAATTGAATAGTGATATGAAGAATTCTTCCAAGTAGTTGTTACCTTTCTTCTTCTCCGTCTTAGTCCTCATTACTATAGGTTGTGACCCTTGTCGAAGCGATGACTCTTCTCCAGTTATCCCTTGACTGTTTTACTTATTGTTTCGGCATTCACTTTGTGGTAAGACATGATGAAATTGTAAAAGAAAAACACTTGGTTTTTACCACTTGAGTTTATTTTATTATAACGACTAGTTTCGGAAGCTTTGCTTCCTTCTTCAGGTCTAATAATAAACAATAGTTTTTATTTAGACCTGAAAGCAAAGCTTCCGAAACTAGTTGTTATAATAAAATAAATTCAAGTGATAAAAAACAAGTGTTTTTCTTTTACAATCCCTTGACTGCGCTGCATGTAGCGCTCCAACCACCGAGGTTCCTGCTGCTGCCTTAACGTGATCGGTCCATTGTGTGGGGATCTTTCTTTCCCTCTCTTCCCGTCCATGCCACCGATCACAACTAATTTTTCCAGGCTATCCTCTGCCACGCGTAACGTGTCCAAAGAACTGAATAACAAACATTGTCCAATGTCAAGCCATCCAAGTGTAATTCCTAACTAGACTCGTAAAATTTTTACTCATTTTCATTTCAAACCCTTATCCGCACCCCGATGGTGCACAGGGCACTGCATCATATAAACACAGTGTTATCTTGATCGTTAACACATTTTTTACTACTTTACCCATAAAAGTCAAGTAATTTACCTTGGTTATTTACCTTATATATGTTTTTGATTGATTTTTCTTAGGCTGCCCAGTCTGGACAATCGAGCGGTTCGGTCGTAGACGAGGATGCTGTTTGCTGCATCTGTATGGACGGAGAGTGCCAAAATACTAATGTCATACTCTTTTGCGACATGTGCAATCTGGCCGTGCATCAAGACTGCTATGGGGTAGGTCCTTTGTGAAAATTTTACATTTTTAATTCGAGTTTCACTCGGTAAATATCACTATCTCTTAAAATCTATTGTGACTCGTGTCTTCATGCATTCTGCATCATTTTCAAACAATTTATGTGAAGCTAGGTCTAAATTTTAGTTAGAGTTGTGTCCTTGTGGGATGTCGAAGGATCATGAAGGGGTAGCAGCTGGTTTTCAATTTTTCTTCAGTCCAAATCTTTGTGCACGAATCTGGGTTTGTCTCTACTCATGAGTTATTTATACATTAACCCTTTCCGGTCCTTAATTTTTTTTTAAATAATTCCATCAGGTCCACAATAGATTTACAGCATTACAGGGTAAAACAATACATCCAATTTTTTTTTTTTTTAAATAATACTTCACTTGTGTTTAAAAATTATTTTTATTTTGAATGTATACAATCTTGTCTCTTATTATTACATACACACTAAATATGAGTGAGAAAAAAATATGTTTTCTTGAATTTTCACACTAAACTGTTGAAGAAAAAAAAATGACTCACGGGAATAAAGTCGATGTCGAATGACATTCGACAAAGGACCGGAAAGGGTTAATATTTCAATGTATCAGTAACTCTTTCCGGTCCCCCAAAATTAAAAAAAAAGTCTAGGTAGACAGTTGCATTCCAATTGGAAAAAATCATTTGCCCTCTGCTTCACATACTGTTGTAAAGGTGGAGACTGACCGGAGCATTTCGTCGTAACATAACGTCGTAACATCGCTCGCGGCGAGCATCACCGAGCATCCGAAACTATGGATGGAGCGCTCGGCTCGGTGTACTGACTGCCTGAATGCTCGCATCGTAACATGTTACGTTACGACGAAATGCTCCGGTCAGTCTCCACCATAATAGATACGAGTGATAAAAATGTAAGCTTGGAATTTAAATAAATAATACTGATGATGAAAAAAATGTCAAATAACATCCGACATGGGACCTAAGAGCAAAAAATCAATGTCTAATGAGATTCGACATTGGACCAGGGTTAATAATTTTTTATGTTTTTATTGATTGTTTAAAGTAAGAAAATATTTGACTACATTTAAAAAAGTCACAGACACACAAATTTTTTCCATCTAATATTTCCAACCCATAACTCCATTTTAATCTACAACTACCAACGTTACTATGGTAAAATCAGTTTGGGCTATTTCTTCGCTAGGGTGCCCCTACCTTATTTTACTTATAACCCTTATCCGCACCCAATGGTGCATAAGGCACTGCATCGAATTGACGCAGTGTTATCTTGATCATTACTTACATGAAGGCGAGGTGATCACTCTTGCGCTTCAGGAACGAGTCCAGGGCAATATTAAATAAATATTACAGTGTAAAATCACTTATATTTATTTAACCCCACTGGGAATCAAACCCGGGACCTCCAGCACGGTAGCTAAACACGCTGATCATTACACCACGGAGGCGGACCCTACCGGGTACGGGCAAATCAGCAAAGCCCATTTTTTTGTGCCCGTATGTAGTACAGGCAAATCAGGCAAAGGGTTGGTACCCAGATGTGCATATTCTTCTTCATCTACGTTGAGATGTCTATATAAATAACTCCTAAATGGACAAACCGAGATTTGTGAACTAAAAAAAATATGTATAATGTCTTCTTCTTCTTCTTTTTTTTAAGACTAAGTCCTATCATTCTCCGGTCCGCTCGTGGGAGGTGGAAGACCAGCTATCTCTCCATCGTTTAGGTGGTCTTCCTGGGGGTCTGATCCCGCTTATGCTGCTGTCCGCTGCTATCCTCACCACTCAATTCGAACTCGCTCTTCCCACATGATTTCTCCAGAAACGTCTTCTTTCTCTTCCCCATCGCACAACATCCACTCATCAACATCGCAGATTTTTCTTATTTCTGAGTTTCTAACTCTGCCGCGAAGTGTGAAAGGCCTGCAATGGGCCGTAGAGTCTTCATTTCCCATGTCCTAAGAAGGCTTTTTGTTCTCGCGGTGTCGGCTCTTGTTTCCGTGCCGTATGTCAAGATCGGTCTTACGCAGGTCTTAATGATCCTCACCTTACTCTCTTTCAGCATGTATTTTTATCAATCATATAATGTCATTTTTATCAATCATCTTTCTAGGTCCCGTACATCCCAGAAGGGCAGTGGCTATGCCGAAGATGCCTCCAGTCGCCATCGAGGCTCGTTGACTGTGTTCTTTGTCCCAATACGGGAGGTGAGTTCTCCAATAATCTGTTTTTTATTTTACCTAATTACCGTGATCCAACCTATTTCTGCTTAAACCCTTTGGGCGCTTGTCCACTACCCGGAATTTTACCGTCCGGCAGTCCGGTTTTGAAAAATTAAAGCGACTACGACAGTTTAGGGTGATCGAATTTATGTGCAACGTGTTCACGCACCGATCAAGAGCACCGATCCGAAAAGATATGGACAAAAGCACCAGCCAATCCAAGCCAATTGTCGTTTTAAAACACTAACTGACGTGCCGGACGGTAACATTCCGTGTAATTCCGTGTAGTGGACAAACTCCCTTTGGACACGTAAATCGACTATAGTCCATGGCTTTTACAAACCATGAACGAAAGTAAACAAATAGAAGGAATTTTATAGAATACTTTATTTTTTATGGAAAATTTTCATTTTTCAAATCAACTTTTATTTTTAGCTTAACGCGTTCAAAGGGTTAACGCTCTCCTTATCATTCATCGTTCACTCGGTGTAACACCTACCACTTAAAAACTCAGCTTCACAACTACGAGTTACGGAACTACCATTCCATCGTCATGTCACCTGTACTCTACAGTTCACCTGATGATGGAATGGTTATTCAGAACGGTCATGAAGTAGAACTTTTAACCCTTTGGCTACCAGAATCCGATCTATCGGCTTTCGGTAGTCCAACGTTAACTTGTCAGTAATTTTTTTTACAATGTTGCATACATTTAAGATGAATGATAAGGAGAGTGTTGTATCATTATTTTTTCGAACCCCTTATCCGCACCCCAATGGTGCATAGGGCACTGCATTATATAAACACAGTGTTATCTTGATCGTTAACACACGAAGGAAAGGTGATCAGCCTTCCGCTTCAGGTACCAGTCCAGGATAATATTGAATAAATATTAGAGGGAAAAAATCATTTTTATTTATTTGACCCCCCCTGGGAATCGAACCCGGGACCTCTAGAACGGTAGCCGAGCGTGCTGACCATTACACTAAGAAGGCGGACGAAACACGGACATATATTTTGCTAACAAAATAATAAAAGTAGTGAAATCAGGAATGTTAAAAATATTACAATACAATTTTATTTTATTAGTCATTTTAGCAAAGTCAGTAATTTTATTTTTAAAATAAAAAGTATAACCATACCACAAGGTAAACGAAGCTCTGGAGAGGTTTTTTTTTCTTTGTATTTTGGAAAGATACAAAATATATTTCTAATTATGTATTGCAATTTCAGGTGCGTTTAAGCAGACAGACAGGGGTACATGGGCGCATGTTGTTTGTGCACTGTGGATCCCGGAAGTGCGATTTGCCAACACAGTCTTCCTAGAACCCATAGGTAAACTTCCCGCTTTACTTCAAACGTTTTATTTATGTTGAATCCGGTTAAAAGACGCTTTTAAGCGTTGCCCGCAAACATGTGTTAATATTACCTTTTGTATATTCCGCAGATTCAATAGAGACAATCCCCATGGCCCGCTGGAAGTTGACCTGCTATATCTGCAAGCAGAAAGGTGTCGGAGCGTGCATACAGTGCCACCGGGCCAACTGCTACGCCGCTTTTCACGTCACGTGCGCTCAACACGCGGGGTGCGCACTAAATCCTTTATCATAAAGTTATCCGTATCAACGTAAACACTATCATGAGATTTTTATGGATATTCAACCATGAGAGTGCTGAGAATCGATATATATCACCTCTTGCATAACTTGAGAATACCGCCTCCTTAGTATAATGGTCAGCACGTTCAGCTACCGTTCTGGAGGTTCCGGGTTCGATTCCCAGGGGGTGGGTGAAATAAATACAAATGATTTTTTAACACTAATATTTATTCAATATTACTCTGGACTGGTACCGGATCAAGATGACACTGCTTTTATATGATGCAGTGCCCTATGCACCATCGGGTTCATTATTTGTTTGTGTGTGATAATACTTCATTTGTCCGTGTTTGTCATCAGATTGCACATGAAGATGGACGCCGTGAACGGCCCCGGCCGCGGCGGCGCCCTGGACGCGGCGCAGTCCATCCAGGTGGCCAAGATGGCCTACTGCGACGCGCACACGCCCGCCGGCGTGCAGCGGGAGAAGGCCCGCGAGGAGGAGCAGGCCGAGGCGGGGGGTGCCGCCACGCCCGCCAAGAGGGTCCCCGCCAAAGCGCAGCCCACCTCGGAGCGCAGGGAAAAGATGAAACAGGTCGGTTGTCACCAGATAGCAGGCCGCATGGTCTGCGAATCATACACAGTCTCTTCTCCATCTTAGTCTTCATTAATGAGACTTGTGACCCTTACCGAAGCAATGGCTCTTCTCTAATTATCCCTTGACTGCACTTCATGTAGCGCTCCAACCACCGAGGTGCCTGCTGCTGCCTTAACTTGATTGGTCCATCGTGTGGGGGATCTTCCTATCCCTCTCTTCCCCTCCAGGCTACCGATCACAACCAGTCGTTCCAGGCAATCCTCATTGCCACGCGTAACAAACACCGTAGTCTTTCTATAAAAATAAATTTCATTTGTAATCGTGAAAATGCTTTGCAAGGTATTTCTACCCGTTCGGTCGATTGATGCTTAAAGACGGGAATGGTATTTTTACCTTCTGCGCTTTTTATGTGAATGTAATGTACCAATGTCTTTGTTAAGGTCTTAACTATGTGTATATTATTATCATCCCGTCGCCAACCGTAAAAAAAACACCTGTCCGAAATGTGTTAATTCGAGAATAAAAATTCTGAGAGTTTACATGACCACTCGCTCACTGATGAGTGGCCGAGTAAATTCTATATTTAAAGATGTTTTGTGCTGACAACATTCTCTTTTTTCAGGCTCGCCGCATGCTGGCCAAGAAGCGCAGCAGCGTTCCCGTAGTGCTCATCCCGACCATTCCTCCGGAGCGCGTGCAGGAGATAGCCTCCCTGGTGAACATGGCCGGCCGCGCTCCGTTTGTGCAGCGCCTCATCGCCTACTGGACCCTCAAGCGGCAGTACAGGAACGGCGTGCCCCTGCTCAGGCGGCTGCAGAGCCTCAACCATCACTCCTCCGGTGAACAAACTATTATTTTTAAAACCGTAATAGTGCTGATACTTTCAAATTTGATATTGCAACCAAGCGAAAACTTAAAATCAATATAATATTCCATTGTCAATCGTTTACAGTTTTTGAATCCAATTCGGATCCCTTAAAGTTTTAATCTTGATAATGTTCCATGGTGTAGTTGTGTTTCTCTCCATCGGTATAGAAGGCTGTATCACCAGTTGATAATCATCTAGATTTTGTGGAGAAAAAAAACCTGTGACCAAAAACCCACCCCTTTGAATTTTAATCGGGGATAAACTGTACCGCGATTCTTCTTCCTCTTTATTTAGGACTATGTCCTGTCATTCTCCGGTCCACTCCTGGGAGGTAGAAGATCATCTATCTCTCCATCGTTTAGGTGGTCTTCCCGGGGGTCTGCCACCTCTTATGCTACTAAATCGTTATGTAATTAAATTTACTTGTTTTGTGAAAACTGAATCACGAAAAGCTAGAAAATAATTACTGTTTAACGTAAAATTTACACCATCTTTCAGTTTTGTAAAATTACCAGCGATATATCTGTGTGAACTCTGTTTTTTTTTATACACGTAGCTTAATGGCGTCCAAAAGTGAGAAGCTAATTTGTATGTGGTTATATTATTTTTCGCAGGTGGCGGTAGAAGTGGCGTACAAGATGGAAGCGTCGATACAAGAGAATTATACAACCAACTTAAGTACTGGCAGCGTATTCGCCAAGATCTGGAAAGGGCTAGGTAACCAACTATTACAATATCAATATAATTAGTCCTCTTAACAAATTGTTGTCAGGCGGTTTTTTCATCAACCCCAACTTTAATTATGCTCTGCCAAAAGTAAGCCAATAGAATGTTCATAAGTGTCTCTCGCTCTCTACTAACAGTATGTAAAAGGCGCTTTAACCGTTTCCCGCAAACAATGCGTCAAGAAATAAAATTCCCTTCTAATTTTGTGCATTTTTCAGAGGTTACCAAAATTCCCTTTTTAAAGACGCGTTTCCCAAAAACAATGTGTTAATCAGTCCAATATTCACGATATTTGGAGTGCGTCAAAATCTTCTCCGTCCACAAATTTCGGGTTTGTCTCCATTGAGGAATTAGTCATTGATATCTTAACACGGTGCTTTAGACCTATTATTGGCTGTTTTATTTTTATTTTTTTCACCTAACGTCCAAGTGACTCTGAAATCTAGCTACGGCTTATGCAACACCGCTTATCATGACCCTACTCAGGCTTCAACTTTTTAAGTTTCATAGCCTATGCCTACTCGTGAGTGGATTTATTTATGTTTAAAGCTACTATAATTTCATGTAATTCATGAGTGAAAATTCTAGGCAAAAACACTCGCTTTGTGAAAAGTGGTCACTTTAATTAGACATGTAACATTCGCCATTAAACTCATGATTGACAACCACACCACTCACATTTCGGAATTAAATTTATGCTTTATCTATATCTCATCGTTTATATTAGTAGCGGATTTGAATTTGTGACAATTATTAATTTTTCGTTTCTGAAATTAACAGACTGCTCTGCGAACTCGTGAGAAAACGTGAAAGGACGAAAGCGGAGCTTACAAGAGTATCGGAGAGATGTCTCATGCATCAGCTCAAACCGACGGAAGCATCGCTGAGGAAACTCTTGAATATGGTCCAATCCAAGGACACTTCGGATATCTTTTCTGAACCGGTGGATCCTACTGAGGTAATAATTTATTTATGTTTATTAAAGAAAACACTTGTTTTTTTACCACCTGAGTTTATTTTATGACGACTAGTTTCGGAAGCTAAGCTTCCATCTTCAGGTCTAAACGTAAACTTGTAAACAAATGTAAGTTTACATTTTAGTTTCTGCTCAATAGAAAGCTTCTTTTCATCTCATCAATAGATGTCTCTAGTGAAGTTCTAGTGATTCAAGAATAATGTTTCAAAATTAGTTCATATATATATAGAACTTCCAAGAATTTGAGTAGTGTGGTTGTATAATAATGGGTAGAATTGGTGAATATTACGCGTGTGTAAAGTGATCACTTAAACCAGGCTATGACGGTCGTCAGCCCCGTAAATGCCCAGACTTCCATATTTTTCTTCATCTTTGATGAGATGTCAAAAAATAATTACAAAATGTAGTTTACATTTAGGCCTGAAGATGGAAGCTTAGCTTCCAAAACTAGTCGTCATAAAATAAATTCAAGTAGTAAAAAAAAAGTGTTTTCTTTAAAAATTTCATCATGTAAACCACATGTAACCACTAGTAAACGCCGAAACAATAAATAAAATTATTTATTATTAAATTATATCCTTACGTTTCCAAAAAACTATGTTTTATTTTGGCTCAAGTCAGTAAAGAACTATAGACGAAATATTTTATGTATTTTTGTATTTGTATATATGTATTTTTTAATTAAATGTATGTTAATTTTTGTATATTAACTAATATTTACCTTTTTTAACATCTCAAAAATAACTCCTAAGGGTAGAAATCCAGATTTGTGAACAAGTATTTGGACACACTCAAAATGTTAAAATATTTACACATTCATATGCTATTAGCGATATGTTATTTCTTTCACTCTAATAAATGTGGTATTACCGCAAGGAGAGAGAGCAAGACAATTAGATTAATCCGCTTTCGTTTATCGGATGACCGCCATCAGTCAGCGCTTGGCGGCGCATTGGAAAGGATATGCCATCTATGACTCAGCTGGCGGCAAGCTGGTACTTGGTGCGAGCTGCGTAATACGATTTCCATACAAATATGAACTGGCATCTTTTAGTACCCCGCTTCAATAAAACATATCGCTCACTCCTATCAAGAACGTCATTAATCAAAAATTGTCAATTTTCAGTTGTGCATGTTTTCGGAATGTCCAGAAAATATACTATATCCCAGCAAAAGAGGCATATTTTTAACTTGATATTTACCCGCTACAGGGCAGAAAGTGTTGTTTATGCATTTTGAAGAAAAGATATTGTTTAATTTTTTTTTTACAACTAAATATTTTCCAAATGGAGAAAAAACCTTCAGGTTTTACCTAAAAAGATCTGTTGCACAGTTAAAAGTTCAATAAGTGGCTTGATATTTATTTTTTTTAATAATTTTTTTTTATTTTTCAACTTTAAGAACGTTCTCCTGAAAAATCAAGTTTTTTTGATTTATGACATTCTTGAAAGGAGTGAGCGATATCTTCTTAATGTTTACAACTTATTTCTCCGTAGGTTCCCGACTACAGTTCGGTAGTCACCCAACCAATGGACCTGAGCACCATGTCCCAGAAACTTGACAAGGGCCTATACCCCGACCTGGAAACCTTGGAGGCCGACTTCAACCTGATGATATCGAACTGCCTCGCTTACAACAGCAAAGACACCGTGTTTTACAAGTAAGTCTAGTCTAACTTATTTATTTATTGAACGGCTTAAGCCTTTTACATAATATCGGAGTTTTACCTACCATTAAAACTCTTATTATGTTTCTATTGATTTCTGGAGTCCATCATGAGAGAAGCGTTCATTTTCTTTCCCGTTATCGCGGTTTCTACTGTCTATTCCTGGGTCAGTGTCCTACTCTATGGTCGCTTTGTCCGTTTCCGCTGATTTGGTATCCGGTCATCCATGGATTTGGGTTGTTCATAAAGCTCATGATGCACCAGGTAGGTCTTACCTGGACTCCAGAAATCAATAGAAACATAATAAGAGTTTTAATGGTAGGTAAAACTCCGATATTATGTGTTCTGAATTGATTTCTGGAGTCCATCATGAGAGATCTGTCTGTTATCTCCTGGTGACCGGGTGACGCCTTTATTTGATGTTAACTGGTTGAAACAGGCTTGCTAGAGAGGAGTCTTTTGAGACGGTGTGATTAAGCAACTCTCTTTGGTAATATTTCCTGAAGGTATTTTCACTTTTCCAATTTCCTCTCTCTAAGATATTATCAATTGGGTAGTTTTCTAACCAATTGAGGGATGCGACCGCTGAGCGTGTACTGCCGGGGGTAGCTTCCACTCCTGCCATTTTCAGCGTGCTCTTTACCCATCCTCCTATTATGGTTCTTGTAGCCGCTTTTACGGGGCCCCTCGTACTTATAAATAGGTTATTAAGGTTATCCACTTCCGACCTTCGATCCTTGGACAATTCTACTAGTTTTCTTGTCCAAAAGACTGGGTTTATATTAAGCTCCGGTGATTCTAAAAGTTTCCAGCTGGATTGCTGGTGTAACCGGGTGTCAGTCTTTGATCCAAAAGACGGATGTAATATAATAGAAGTGCCTTCATCCTGCAGGTTTCCATCCGAGATGTTTAGTAACGTCAGGTCGTGTACTCTTCGTCCTGACGAGAGCAGCAATAGTGTTGCCACTCTACACGATATCTCGTATAAGGAGTTTAGTTTAGGGCTATTTTTACAGAGCCAATCTTTAACAATCTGTGGATTCCAGATTGGAGATTTTGGAAGAGTAGGCTTTGCCATGGCTATTGCTTTAAGGGTATGTTTTACCAAAAAATTAGAGCTGAGACTTTCCTCAGCTGTTGGGTTACAGAATGTTGCTATCGCTGACTTATGTACTAGTATAGTATTGTATGACAATTTCTCTTCGATAAACAACTGCGCCAGGTATCTGGCCACCTGGTTTGCAGACGGTTTGTTAGGATGGAAATTGTTATTTGATGCCCAGCGGCACCATCTATCCCAAGCTGGCTTGTAGGTATTTAGCGTCGAAGCTCGCCACCCTGATAAAAGCAAATTCTTTTCCTCAGGATTCCATCTACTCAAAACGCCGTCCCACCCCCAATTTTCCAAACTTCTATTTCCAGTTCTTGGATTTTGGGCGGAGGTTTGCCGGTGGATGTGTCGATTAGTACCGATTCCAGGTTTGCTATTTTGAGTGGTGGTGCTAATGATCGGCGTATTAGGTCTGGTCGCCAGAACGCCCTCGGCCACCTCGGGACTGCGAGAAGGTAAGTTCCGGTCGCCTTGTTCAGGTGTGCTAGGATTCTTGGTATTAAATTTGGCGGAGGAAATATCCAGGCCAGATTGAAGTCCCAACATTGACTGAAAGCGTTTTGAAAGATTGCGCACGAGTCCGTGCAATCTCTTGACACGTATGTCGAAGTCACGTGTGCCGTTACGGAAGCAAATAGGTCTATATCGGGTTGCCCGAAGAGATTGAAAATCGGTTGGGTTGCTGCCGGTAAAAGGTGCCACTCCGGAGGTGTTTTTCTCCGAGATAGGTGATCCGCGTCTCCGTTGTATTTTCCGGGAAGAAACTGAGCTGTCAACGAGATATCCCACTTGTCTGCAAGGATCAGGAGGTCTTGGGTCAGATTTAAAAGTGTTAAGGATCTGGTGCCCCCTTCCTTGGAGATATACGCAACCACTGATTTGTTGTCCGATTGCACTAAGACTTCTGAACCGGAGAGGTTGTGAGCTGAGTGTTGAAGGGTTGCAAGCACTGCGAACAACTCTTTTCGGTTTGAATGCCACTTTTTCTGTTGGACGGTCCACTGACCTGATAAGGTTAAATCGTCTAAAGTTGCTCCCCAAGCCAGGTCTGAGGCATCTGTTGTCAGGAAATGACTGAACATTTCCTTGTGAATGGTGCTTGACGAGTTCAAGTTCTCTAACCACCATTCCACCTCCTGCAAGCACTCCTCGGTCATTGGAACTAACCTTCTGGGTGGAAGTTGCTTCAGCGGTTTGCTCGCTATCTGCAATTGTCGGCAGTGCAGCCGTCCTCTTCTCACCACGAAGTTGGCAAAGTTTAACCTTCCCAGGAGACTTTCCGCTTGCTTTCGTGACCATCGGCGAGAAGACAGTATCGCTCGAAGTGATTGGTGGAATGCCGCACACTTCCGTTCTGACAGGGACTTGCGATTGTTGCGCATGTCCCATACGACCCCCAGGTATTCGCACTTTTGTGTTGGGGAGAGCACTGACTTTTGGAAATTTACATTCCATCCCAGATATTGTAGAGTGTTTACTGCTAGCCGCGTTTGTCGGCCTAGATCTTCCTTGGATTGGCTCGCAAGGAGGAAGTCGTCGAGATACACGATTGTCCGCATACCTTTCTGACGCAGTAACTCGGCTACCCAATTTGTAAGGGTCGCGAACATTCTGGGAGCAGATGAAAGGCCAAAGGGCAGACTTGTCATCTGAAGCAAGTTTCCTCGGTAGACCAAGCGCAAGAATCTCCGATGCTTTGATGCGATCGGGAGATGGTAGTATGCTTGTGAGAGGTCTATCTTTGTCAACCAATCGTTTGGTTGCAAAAATTCTGGAACCTTGCAGTGGCTTATGAGTTTGAATGGAGCAGGGTTTAAAAACAGGTTTAGGGACTTCAAGTTGAAGATTACCCGTGAGGAGCCGTCCGATTTTGGTGTTAGGAACATTTTTGATAAGAAGCTGGGAGTGAGATCCGCGGCTTCCAGAACACCGCTCTCGGTGAGTTCCTTTATTTGGGAGTCCATCTCGGCAGAAGGGGGTGTGCTGAAGTGATTTAAAGTATTCTTGTGTGGCATTATCAAAGGAGGTTTTGACACAAATGGTATTCGTGTCCCCCTTATCATTTTTAGCATAAATGTTGGTGCTCCCAGTGTCGCCCATGCTGCCTGGAATAACTTTAAGCATCCCCCGCGAAATGGATTCCTTCTGGCGTCAATTTCGAGTGTGCCTTCCTCTAAACTTTCCTTTTGAACTACCAGAAGTAGACTTGCCTCCCCCCTTTTTCTTGGTGGAAAATTTGCTGGGGCCAGCTTCTCCTCTGGGAGGACCGTTATTTTTGTTAGCGAGAGGCCTTCGCTGTTCACGAAAAAACTGGTTATCTGGCTTTTTTCTGGTAGGAACCTGGGGTCTTGATAAAGGATGGGTTGTTGCAGGTTTTATCGTAAGCTTGTCAGAGGTACCTACCCTAGAGAGGAAGGCCGTCAGATTCCCCTTTTCAAAGAGATATTCTGAGCAAGGAGGGATTTTGCAAAGTCCCTCTCTGACATGCTCGTCTCTGACTTCCCCGAGGATGGATTTTCTGCGGAATTGTACCGCCTCTGTGCGCCTGCCACATACCATCTGAAGAATATCTTCGGAAACCTTCTGGTATGCGGAGTCAGGAGCAAACAAAACTTTTACTTTATCGAATACGTTTCTTTTATTAAGAATTGTGTTCTTATCAGCGGCCCAATTGACCAGTTCTTGGAGCCCTGATTGAAACTCCTCTTTTTGTATGAGGAGGGCATGAGATAGAGCGGCGAAAGACCTTTCCAGCGAAGCTTGGGCAGGGGAGCTGACATCGCAGCGTCTGAGCTCGTCGTTGACTTTCAATTCAACAAACGATGGCTCTGCCAGAAATTTCTTCTGGACATCAGCATATCGCACGCCTGCCCAGTTTTCACTACCAAAGTGTTGCAGCTTTTCTAAGGCTCGAATCCTGATGGGATTTGCTGTTGGATGGATAGGTTCCTTGACTACTGTGCTGGGTTCCTGGAAATCCAGCTGCAGCTCTTCTTGGATATCCTGAGGATCCTCGTGTTCCTCTAGTCCAGGGGGCTGCTGTAGAAAACCGTCGTCGTCTTCTTGCGATCCCGAGTCTACGGGAGAAGTGTCGCCTGGCGCCGCGACCTTAGCCCCGGTTTGACTTTGGAACACGGCGTCAGTCAAAAGTCCTATCTGCTGAACTAGATAGTCTATCCGTGGGTCCATTAACACTTTAAGGCGCTTTTGCTGACGCGGTTCAGGAGACTCTGAATCTGACGATAAAACGGATGGATCGCGGGATCTTTTCCGAGATTCACTGCGCTGAGAAGGCCCAGCTACCGGCGATAATGGCGAAACATTTTCTGTATCACTCATTTTCTATAAAGATCGGTGTTTTCGGACAGATGTGAAAATTTATATGAAATTAGGCACAAAGCATAAAGTTCTATAAAAATTTAATTAACTATCCGTCGCCCTTGAAAATCTTGACTCGCACGATGTTTGTAAACAACAAACACGTGTTTCAAGATGGCGTCGTTTTGTTTATAAAATATTCGAAATGAAAAGTTTTTTCGGTAAATGCGCGACAATGCCGTTTGGATTGAAGCGAAAGTTTATAATACGAGCACTTTTTTAGTTTTGTTTTTATAGAAGACGAGACACTTAATAATAATAAGATTCACACACTTCTCACGGTGTTTGTAAACAATTACCGCGCACTCAAAATGGCGGCGGCGTCTCGCAATCAAAATAAACACGATAATTATCCGTTATACACAAGAACTTGACGTTTTAATGACGTAAATTAAAAGAACTAAATATGTTTTCAAAGTTTATAACACTATCTACGATATACTGCCCAGGAATGAATACGATTTTTTCGAATTGATCGGACAAAATCAACGAACGTCGTTACACGATGGGAAAATGACGCTTTATGGACAACCCAAATCCATGGATGACCGGATACCAAATCAGCGGAAACGGACAAAGCGACCATAGAGTAGGACACTGACCCAGGAATAGACAGTAGAAACCGCGATAACGGGAAAGAAAATGAACGCTTCTCTCATGATGGACTCCAGAAATCAATTCAGAACACATAATAAATATATACAGTATCTAATATAAAAATACACTAATAGAGAAACAAAAAGTCTTAAACATAAAATAATAACAAATAGTAAATACTCGTCTCCTTCACACACTATCAGTGAGCAGCGAGAGAGAATGAAACACAATGTTTAAATTTATCCATTATAAGGAGAAGAAATGCTGAGAAAGTACAGACTTCAAGGTGGATAACAACATATTAAATAAATCTATACTATCAAAAGCATTGGCTAACATGTGAAGCCGCGGAATCGGAGAGAACATGGCATAGTTTGCATTATGTACAAATACTAGATTTTTGCGTAGTACCTCTTCGTCGCACGCTAAGCTTTATTTGATTTGGGAGATCAGTTAAACTTACGGACTAACTAACAATCACGCTGCTTCTGTGTTTTATTTTATTACTTTTATTTATTTTATATAGGGTGATTCATTATGACTTTTTTTTAAATTGTTATTAAAAGTCCAAAAACTCCTTCATTGCCAAATAAAATTTTGGTCCAAAACAACGTAACAACTTTTACAAATTGTTCAACAATCATACAATTGATGGATTTGTAAACGTTGTTACGGTTTAAGTCTTTTCTATCAATATACATTATTTCGTCCCTGTAATATTTGTCCGCCTCCATGGTATAATGGTTACCATATTTTACCGTGCTGGAGGTCCCGAGTTCGGTTCCCAGAGTGGGGTGAACATAAATATTGGTGATTTAATACATATTTATTTAATATTACCCCGGACTGGTCCCTGAAGCGCAGCAGTGATCACCTTGCCTCCATGTAAATAACAATCAATATAACATTGTGTCAATACAATGCAGAGCCCTATGCACCATTGGGCGTGGATAAGGGTTAGAATAAGAAGTATAATATAAATTATTTATTATATTTGTCACAAAGTATCAGTAAAAATCATCCAAAAGAATAATACTTCAACATAAATTACATGAATCTTCTCCCAATATATTACATAGATTAATATTTATTTTGAGATCGGCGGGTATGTATGAGGAGATGCATGAACGTGGAAGAGGCGAAGAATGTTTGCAAAGACAGAGTGGTGTAGCTTTCTATTCGCTTCTCTATTTTCTTCTGCCAACCCCTGCGGAGAAGCAGCGTGATGGTTAGTTAGGTAGTTTTTTTTTAGATTTATATAATTTTCCAATACTCATTCCTCCCAGGGCTGGAATAAAAATGATGGAGCAAGGCAGCGCCCTAATAAAGCAGGCCCGCAAGGACCTCAAGGAGGCGGGGCTGATCATGCCCGTTCACCAGAGCCCCAGGGAAGCCGCCCCCACCCTCGAACGCACCCCCGTCAAGAAGCTGAGGGAGAAGCGGCACTCCACCGCCAGCCCCAGCAAGGAGGACGTGTCCACCAAGATCGAGGATGAGATCACTTCCCTATTGGTCAGTATCAAATCTCTAATCACACCCACTCGACCCATGTTTCCATTTAAATTTGATATCAACACATTGTTCTCGGGCAGTTTTTACATTGACCCTTATAATGCCGAGCTTATTTTCACGTATTTTGCATAAATTGCTAATTGCTTTTCATCATCACTACTTGACGAATTTGACATTTTGTAGGTAGAAATAAAAAACTTTTACTTAAAAAAATACAAAAATCAATGTAAATTCGCAGAAAAATTCGCAGAAAGAAAAATTTTAAATGGTTATTTATAAATGTTATTAACTGATAAGTTAATATTATTAACTAATAAGTTACTAGTTTTTAATAAAAAACGTTATACATGCGCGCGCTAAGACACGTCCGTACAGGTCGATACCTAAATCAGATTACGCAATAGTCGTTATTCCGGAGCTCCGCACTTTATACGCATTAATGGAGAGTCCATCTATCGACGGTTCGCACTCTAAAGGTTAACCACTTCTGTGGTCAACATCTTGGAAAAAAGTGAGTAAAAAAAAAACACCCTTTTTTCCACTATTATGTTTTTTTATTGTATTTTGAAATATTTATCAGTATAAAACATAAATAAATGATATTCGGAAAGAAAGAAAAAAATCAAAGGATGAATGGATATATCTACAACATTTTGAGTTTGTCCAAATACTTGTTCACAAATCTGGATTATCTCCAACTATAGGAGTATTTTTCATATTATTTTTTGACATCTCATCGAAGATGAAGAAGAATATGGAAGTCTGGGAATTTACGGGGCTGACGACCATCATAGGCTGGGATATATCTAGACTGGTGGGGGAATTACCCAAGCTGGATTCGGGCAAATCATTATAAAAAGTTTGTTAAACGATGTGCCCAAACTGGATTTGGGCAAATCACTGTGTCAGCAAAATACCTACCCGAATTGTATTCGGGCAAATCATACAAGGGGTCAACTTTGACCCTTATTGTATTTCGACTCTTTGCCGAAGACGATTTCTCCAGTTCTTCGGCCGCATTGCTCGTAGACCACCAGACAACCTGGAGAGGCTGTCATAACCGGAGGCCTAGAGGGTCTGAGAGCTAGAGGTAGATCTCCAACCTGATGGACCTACCATGTAAAAGAAATCACAGGCCTCTCCGTCGCAGAAGCTCTAAAGGTTGCACAATGCAGGGACCAACAGCGGAATGTTGCCTGAGGTTCCAGAGAAAGCCAGCAAGAAGGTTATAATCCTAAACTGTGAGGGAAACCACCGGAAAAGAAAAGAAATTATACTCAGACATTCGCCGCCTGATCTTCAGTATATTAATCACAAGTAACTGCAAACCCAATTCCCATCTGTACAATGTTTTTTGGCATCTCTCACGCTCTACCAAAAGTAAGCAAATAGAATCCTAAGCGTCTTCCGCTCTCTACCAACAGTATGTAAAAGACGCTTTTAGGGGTTTCCCGCAAACAATGTGTTAACTAAACTGTTTTCCATTTCCATCTGTACTATATTTTTTGGCGTCTCTCGAGCTCTACCGAAAGTAAGCAAATAGAATGCTTGTAAGCGTTTCCTGCTCTCTACCAACAGTATGTAAAAGACGCTTTTAGGCGTTTCCCGCAAACAATGCATTAACCAAACTGTTTTCCATTTTCAGGCTGACAAACGTCCCAGCGAGGAGACGATACAGAGGCTGACGCTGCTCCAAGCCAAGTGGAAGAAGACTCCGCAGTACCTGGCATCTCCCAGACTGGCCAAGAGACTGCGCTCCGTGCTTCAGGCCCGACCCAGCAGGAGGAAACGAAGACGCCGAGGTAGGGATATAAGATACCAAATTTATGTCTTCGTAGCTTAACCTAATTGCGTCGTTTGAAACTAGTTATAACATTTACGTTTTAGTGATGACATTTTTTATTCGTCATTTTAAACGCATTTCTTCTTCTTCATCTTGTTGTAGGCCGTGTGGCCTGTTTTTAAGAGGGATTAGCCTCCTGCAATGTCGATTCCCAGCTATTGACCCATCTCTTTGGTGGTCTGCCCGGGAGTCGTCTACCATGGGGTTGGCCGCTTGAATCGCTTCTTAAAACTAGATTTATTTTTACAGGCCAGAGTGAGGACAGTGCCGAATCGGAAGCTGAAGAAGGAGAGGGCATGGGGGGCGTGGCTTCCTCTCCCCCCGGGACCCCCCACACACCCCTGGCTAGCGAGAGAACCCCCACAAAAAGAAGCCCCAACTCCACCCCTGGCGACCCCAGTCCAACAGGTAGAATATTGTCAAGCAATCTCTTCAATCATTATCATTCTTACTATCATTCTTCAAGTAATTGTGATTTTTTTTTTTATTATTTTCTTTAGAAAAACCAACAGCAATAAATACGGGTTCTAGTCCCGTGGATAGTGTCGCGGACTCTTAAGTCAGAGTTTCTCGGTTCGAACCCACTCTACCACAATTTGATACATATTTCTAATAATGAGCCGCTTAGGCTCACAGAAATAGAATGAAATTGAAATATTTTTGTAATTAATAAAAACACAAATATTTATCTTTTTATACAAAACAATATTAAATTTTTAATTCAATTCAATTTATTTATTTATAATTAACATACACATTACAAACTAGAATTTAAAGCGTATACTTTAACAAAAAATCGAAAATAAGTAACAATACTCTTATTGAAGATGTAGAAGAATCCCGCTTCGGAATACCCCTTCAGATATCTGGAATAGATCAATATCCAGCGTGATATTTGTTCAGTATAGTGGTAGCTCTTCTTACAGGCATAACCATCGGCAGGTTGGTCCTGTATATAGGAATATTAAACAATCTTTGCTGAAGCTGTCGTATCAGGAACATACAGACCAATGCTCCGGATAATTTCAGGATTATCGATCATACCGCGTAACAATCGATAAAAATGCGCAGTCAAATACACATTCCTTCCAGTCTCTAAACAGTTGTAGTCAAGCATACCCTGGAGAAACTCGGTCGGGTAGAGCCAAGGATAATAGCCGTACTCTCTCATGTAGAGATACCTCAGAAACTTCTTAGGGACTTTCTCTACCATAATTTAAAAGAAAACAATTAACACATAGCCAATTTCAGGTCTTCACAAATAGATACATGATATATAAAAACATTTATTCGCAAACATACACACTCATACACGCATACGCTCACATGAACACACTCACACACATCTTGCGTAAATGGTGTCACTTGGACGATAGGTAATTCAAGAAAGACTCCTTGTCTGAGTTGAGATTGACTGATGTTTGTTTAGGGGTGAATCGCCGCACTGCCGTGCTCTTCACGCGCAAGGGCCAGTCTGCCGCGGCCTTCAGCAATGTCAGGCTTCCCAGAAGGTCGGAGCTGACTGCTCTGGCTGACGACTCTCTGCCTTCGGGGAGCAGTCGACCGGGGCACCTTGCAAATGGAGAAAGTGCCACCGCCAATGGTATGACATCAAACTACGATTAAACCAATCTAGAGAAAAGTCTTAAAGGTGTCTAAACTTGATATGAAACATCTATCATTCTTTTTTTTACGAAAAAAGATTAACTAACTAACTAACCATCACGCCACTTCTCCGCAGGGGTAGGCAGAGAGAATAGAACGCCACACCACTCTGTCCTTGCAAACATTCTTCATGCATCTCCTCATACATACCCGCCGATTGTTTCGACTCCTAACCTGACCACTTTCAAGTATTTGGCATACTTGATCGTGCCATGTTTTTCTCGGTCTTCCTCTGCTTCTTTTCCCACTAACATTCGCCTCATAAATTTGTTTTACCGTTCTTTCCTCACTCATTCGTTCTACATGTCCAAACCATCTCAACACACCTTTCTTAATTTTATCGATAATGCTTGTCTCAGCTTTGCATTCCTTCCTTATTTCACTATTCGAACATCTATCATACATCGTTTTGTCGCATATTCATCTGAGAGATCGCATTTCGACTGCATTCAGTCTACTTTCATCCTTCTTTTGCCAACTCCATGTTTCACTTCCATACATTAGGGTCGGAACCAGGACTCCGTTGTGTACTGCCAGTTTAGCTTTCGCTGAGAACGAAAGAAGACGGAAGTCTGAAAAAAAAATGTTTTGTATCAAATTAAGACACATATTGGCATCTAATCCATAGGGTGAATAAACCAGTGTCTGATACAATAAATAATATTAATTTTATAGAGAAAAGTAACAAGATAACCATGCCGCTTCTCTGTAGAGAGAATAGAACGCCACACTGTTCTGTCTTAGCCTCTTCCACATTCATGCATCTTCTCATACATTCTCGCCAATTATTCTGATCCACTTTGAAGTATTTTATATACCATATTTTACAGACTATGAGATGCACTTTTCTCTTCAAATAATTCCAGCTGTGAAAATCTGTTTTGCATAACCAAGCTGTATGTTTTCTTTCAAAACATAGGATGAGAGCAAAGAATGTACACAAATTGTTTTGTTTTCATTTTTAATAAATGAAAATGATTGCATGTAGAATAGATTCCTTGGTCCATCATAAAAATAAAGTTAAAAAAATACATTTTATAATATTCAATCAATATTTCAGACGAGTCTCAAAAATCTTCTTCCACGGATTTGCTTATAAAGAAGAAAGGCCGAGGGAGACCTCGGAAACACAAAGACAAATCAAATCCGGAGAAAGCCAAGTAAGTACCACTGAGAATTCTACAAAATCATACTAAGAATACTTCCATAACTTTCCAACAGATGTAAAAAAAAAATTGAAGACATTGAAATGCTAAAAAAATTATTACATGACTTATGTACATGTTAATTAAAACTTTTTTGTCCCTCCCTGGGAATCGAACCCGGGACCTCCAGTACGGTAGCCGAGCGTGCTGACCATTACACTACGGATGCGGACATAAATAAATATTAGTGATTCTTTTCACTCTAATATTTATTCAATATTACCCTGGACTGGTATCTGAAGCGGAGGGCTGATCACCTTTCCTTCATGTGTTAACGATCGAGATAACACTGCATTTATATGATGCAGTGCCCTATGCACCATTGGGGTGCGGATAAGGGTTTGAAGAAGAAGAAGAAATAAACAAAAATATTTTTTTTATTTCAAGATAATTTTTTACCGATGTTTACAACTGCCAGCCTTGTGTTATCTCGTAACATCTATCGCAATTCCAGCAGATCGGGGCAGGACAAGCCGTCCACCGGCAGTCGGCAGACCTCTGTCGGCTCGCAGACCATCGTGCCGGCCTCCTTCCTGGAGTACCGCGGCCCGCGCAACGAGGTCGGCTCCGGCGTGGACAGCGATAGCGCCCGCTCCACGGGCTCCTACTCCTCGTCCTGCTCCTCCTGCACGCACCTCAGCGACGATGGTAGCAGCTGCGACGACAGCTGCAGCCTGTTCTCGGGCAGCGACAGGTGAGAGATGCCTTCCAGTCAGCTGGCATGCTCAAACTTAAAACACAGTAAGGGACATTTTTTTGTAATCGTTTTTTTTTTCAATTTTTGGACTCAGTAGAATCTACTTAGTCCAAACATGCAAAAAAAAAACCTACTACAAAAAAATGTCCCTTACTGTGTTTTGAGTTTGGACAGCCGAGCTGGCATGTTCAAAATACCCATACATCTTTAGTATACAGTAAAACCATTATTTTACATTTTTTAACTCCTGGAGTACAATTATTGATATCCAACTTTCTCTGGGGAGTGGGTTCTTTTTACATGAAAAAAAAAACAGGAAATCTATGTATTATAAAGATTGAAATTATGTGAAAATATTCTCAATATTATTAATACTTAAAGCATTTACTTTGTGGTTAGTCATTTTTAATTTTATTTTTTTTTACAAAAATGTTTGTAATATTAGTATATAACCACTCATTGAGATTCTTGTTTCATAAAAAAGGGAAAAAATAGACATATATTGTCTGATTACGGCGGACGCCAATATTAACATACATATCTCTGTTTTATAATGTAACTGTGCGAAAATATATTTTTCTTAACCAATGAGTTAAAACCTGTGATTTAGGTGTGTGTGGCCATCCAGAGCTGGTCCTTGATCGCGATTCCTCATTTCCAGGTCCAGCTGTTTCAACGAGACGATGGAGAGCACGACCAACCAGACGATGAGTGACGCGGAGCGCGCGCCGCGCATGGCGGGCGCGCGCTGCTCCTCCTCCGAGGAGGGCAGCGGGCGCGCGGCCAGCCGGGGCCGGCGGCGCGGGCGGGCGCCCATGCGCTCGCGCGGCGAGCTGGAGAGGCTCGACTCCACCAACCTGCTGCCGCTGCAGCTCGTCTGGGCCAAGTGCAGGTAGAGGAAACACTCGCACAAACACCACTGAAGTGGGCTTGCCCAACCGGCATACAATAAAAAAATCTTCAAATTCAACCTTTTAAAACCTAGTATTAACACACTATCTGCGGGCGGATTAGCGCTCATAATAGAGATAAACATCTCTAAAAAGAAGTGATAACATTTAACCATACTGTATACATCGATATGAGATCAAAAGATGCTGCAAAAGTCATGCGTAAAAATAACTTGCACGCAATTTACGATGAGTCGAGTGAAAAGGTAAAATTACCCTTCCAGCCCAACACCACTAGTCGAGTGAAACAGTAAATTTACGCTTCCCACAGTTAGTTAAATTGCAACTTAATAATTAATTGTTTTTTTTTTAAAAACACCGTTTTTGCATTGAAAAATTTTTTTTTTCTTCTAAAAAAATACATATTCTAAAAAAACAGAAACAATCCAATATGTATTCTACAAAAAAATTAGGCTGCATCTGGCTCTATGCATTGCCAAAAGCTAACTGAATTTTAGTATCGCGTGTATGACCTTCACACATTGTTGTTGGGCAATTTTTTCATCATCCTCAACCCTAATTATATTCAAACAGACTGGTGTCCGACCCTCGGTATACTAACCCAATTCCGATCTCTACAATGTTTTTTGGCAGTATGTAAAAGAAGCTTTAACCGTTTCCCGCAAACGATGCGTTAAAAAACAAAAAAATTCCCTTCTAATTTTTTGCCTTTTTCAGAGGCTATCAAATTCCCTTTTAATTTTGTGCCTTTTTCAGAGGTTACCAAAATTCCCTTCTAATTTGAGCCTTTTTCAGAGGTTACCAAGATTCCCTTCTAATTTTGTGCCTTTTTCAGAGGTTACCAAAATTCCCTTCTAATTTGTGCCTTTTTCAGAGGTTACCAAGATTCCCTTCTAATTTGTGCCTTTTTCAGAGGTTACTAAGATTCCCTTCTAATTTTGTGCCTTTTTCAGAGGTTACCCGTGGTACCCCGCCCTGATAATCGATCCCAAAATTCCCAAAGGCTTCATCCACAACGGCGTCCCGCTCCCCGTGCCCCCGCAAGACGTCTTAGCCCTGAAGAAGAACCACTCCCACGAGCCGATTCTGTACTTGGTCCTCTTCTTCGACGCCAAGCGCACCTGGCAGTGGCTGCCGCCCAACAAGCTGGAGCCGCTCGGGATCAAGAAGGCGGTGGACCAGGCCAAGCTGGTGGAGTCCAGGAAGCCCACGGAGAGGAAGGCCGTGAAGAAGGCCTACCAGGACGCCATGCAGTACAGGAAGCAGGTCGATGGAGAGCCCTTTAGCTCCAAATGATTGTCGTACAGCCTGGGCTCATGGTTGCGTGAAGCAAACATGAGGCTCCGGTCTTATAATAAGATTTAAGCGTTCAAATATTTATCAGGAAAAATAGAAGGATTGGCAGAAAACAGACATCGTGGCTTCGCAACTTTCGCGACTGTACCGGGATAAGAGGAGTTGTTTCGAACGGCGCAGGACCGCAAAGCCTTTGCCGGAATGATCGCCAACGTTAGAGGGGACCTGACAAGGCACGTGAAGAAGAATAATTTAAATAACTTGACTGTTACTAACATCTACTAACTCTATCACGGCACAAATGTGTCCACTGTGCGACTATCACGGATGATATGTAATTTGAAGTTATACAAAGTTGAAATTATCGAATTTCATAGCTTTTTATTCTAATTTTAATCTAGGAATGAAATATATTTGATAGGGTATTGATGATGTATCTAATGAACCTCAGGGTGAAGGGTGTTACCGCCATATGGGAGTGCAAATTAATATGGAATAAATAGTCGGTACTAATAATCAATCAAGGTTGGCTACCCATACTCGTATGGGCTTGTGGAACAGA
The DNA here is from genome assembly GCF_059751285.1 of Brachycentrus maculatus. Taxonomy (NCBI): domain Eukaryota; kingdom Metazoa; phylum Arthropoda; class Insecta; order Trichoptera; family Brachycentridae; genus Brachycentrus; species Brachycentrus maculatus. The sequence goes on along the minus strand of NW_028281599.1, from coordinate 58,180 downwards.
TACTGCTAATTTGTATCAATTCCCTCAAGGGTAAATTCAGTAAACGATAACAATTTTCGCATGTTATGTTTTTATATCCTGCAAAAATTGGCAGGTTGACTTACTAAGCCAACAATATGTTAAGTAATCAATCTGGTATAGTGTTATAATATAAATAATGTGTTATAATACATATGAATAATAAACTTGTTGGTCTAAAATATATAAAAAAAAATTATCATCATTTTTTTCCTGTAAACATCTCTACTCTAAATTTGTTAATATACGGTAAGTTTTTTAATATTAAAAGTTGTATATATATATAAAAGTGTAAAATACCTGGGTTGATCGTACGTATGTATTTATGAAAAATGTATGTTTTTATGAAAATATACCATATCGGGTTCAAAATGTATACTTGTAACAGAGAAAGAAAGACTTCTTCCTCTTGCTTGCAACCATACGGTGCATAAGGCACCGTATTTAATGCGATATTGACTTGATTACGATGGTGAGGTCATCAGTCTTTACGGTTCTAGGGTAATGTGTAAATTTGGTATATACGATACATTTATTCTTATGCTGACGAACAGGATTCAAACTGAAGATTCTAAAAAATTCACTCGATATTTTCAAAAAATATGTGCTGATCGATAAATTTGTCATGTAAAGTATACAGGCATTATGATAAGATATGTTATATATTCAAATTGTAAAAGAAAAACACTTGTTTTGTTACCACTTGAGTTTATTTTATGTAAACTCAGTTTACATTTAGACCTGAAGATGGAAGCATGGCTTCCGAAACTAGTCATCATAAAATAAACTCAAGTGTTAAGAAAACAAGTGTTTTTCTTTTACAATTTTATCATGTCTTACCACAAAGTGCCGAAACAATAAATAAAATATAATATATTCTTGCCTAAATATGGACATGTATTTTTAAAATAATTTATTTTATTAAAATTGATAAATAATCAAGTATTGCAATCGAGTCTTTTCCATTTTTGGGTTCATTTAAAAAAAATAGCTGGAAAAATAAGATAATTACATTTTCTGTATTTTAGGGCACCAAATATTATTATAGATAATTATATCACATCTGGGGTTTGTTTCTTTAATTTATTACATGGTTAGGATTTACATATTTAGGATTTGAAAAAAATATATAATTTTTGACGAAATAGACGATTTGACAGCTGCTCTGCCACCATAGACAAAATATTGGAAAACTCCAGAGATAAAGAAAACTTTAGATGAAAATTAGAATTAACTGCCAATTAGAAATTGCTTATAACAATATCCTCTGTGAGGAAAAGTTGGTTGCACCAATAGAAAATGTTCATTGATTTTTTACAGCACTTTACGCTTTAGATGGCAGTGGATGGCATGAAAAATTTAAAATGTTATCTAAAAAAATAGTTTATTAATAAATTGCCAATATTCAAATGTATTATGTGTATCTATTCCATAGAGAATTTTTAAAATTGTAACAAGTATATTTTGTATAAATTTCTACTGCATTTCTTAAATAAGATTTGTCAATAAAAATGTTAAGAAAATTTAAATAAAAAAATCATACTGTATCAACAAGTTATTTTAAGATTATCTGTAAATACCTCTAAAAACTATTTTGTTGATAGATGTTTCTCAAATTTATTTTCCATTTCTTAATGTTTCTTTACTTTGCTATTGAAAATTTTGATTTTCCTCTTCATTTTTCTGTTTGATATTTACTCTAGTAATGTTAATATTAAAACTTAAATGTACATCATTTATTTAAGTAGCTTACAGAATAAGTGCGTAATAAATGCATATTTTTTTAGCATAAGGATTTGTAATTTATGTTTATTTCATTTTGTATTTTCCAAATATTAGATTTAATTATTTATAAGCATGAATATTTCTCAATATGCATAATATTTTCTTCAATATCTTATTACGTTTTTTATATTATCAAATCAATTAAAACAAAAAAATCTGATGATTTTTTTAATGCTATGCATGTTGCTATTAAAAAATGTCAAATATTGTTGCATTAGTATGTCATAATCATCCCAAGAGATGTCTCTAAATGTCATTTCTTAGCAATGAGTTCTATTTTCAAATGAAATATTCAAATCCAATGAAAAAGCGAAGCCAAATTGAGATCACAAAAATATATGTGGTTGACAGCTATAGAATGATCCCATTTTCTGTCTAGCACATTAACATATAGGTTAATTTTACCTACTAGAGCTTAATGTGACTAATAATTTCTATCCGAAGTGATCCCTGTATATTCCAATATTTACACTGTCAAAAGTGCTGGCTAATGAAATGAGTGAAGGTGTAAATATAATACATTAATTTTGAGTTGCCAGAAATGTGAATGAAACTTTTGAAGAGGCTCGTAGCAGTTAAATGGTTAAAAATCAATGTTTTAAGAGGCTATCATCGCAGTATTTATCTATGAAAGTTGTTTTTTTTCATAATATGATGAGCTCAATACAAAAGCAATCCCTACTTCCAATTTCAAGATATTATCATAAATCAACCACAGATGATACAGGTCTTCTGATCTCTCCAAAGTGAAGGGTGAACTTGAAATATAAAGTAAGAAACTGATAATCTGTGCAACTCATCCCCATATGATGTACAATATGTAATAATTAAACGCGGTTCTTTTTCTAAACTGTTATAATTGTTATGCTTAGCCAGTACGCGTGCTATTAACTTGCTTGCTGGCCACTGCTCGCTTGGCACACAGTTTGTGACAATGCAGTACCCAAAATTCAAACCCCGATATCTCTCACCCAAGTCTTGACATTGTCATCATCTTTGGCTTAAAATGTAGCTAATTCTTGGAAATAATCTCAAAAAAATCCTCTGATATAGTTACATGATAAATTAGGCTATGTTGATCTTAACAGCTGTTGTAATTAGATAAATGTCTGCATCTCACTCATGTCCTTCAATGTACATAATACTAACTTGTGCTCTTGTATTGGAGAGTGAGAGAGACACATTAAAAATTGTTAAGGAGTAATTACATTTTAAATTAAATGTCATCTTTTTAAAGCCTAAATGGATAATTTGTTACTTATATTACTGTTGTAATAAAAGAAAAAATGGATGGTACTTATGAAAATAAGTGTTTGAAATATGTTATTAATAAGAGATGTCATGTCGTAATATAAATGTCGTAACCGATTTTGAACACAGTGGTCGGGTAAAGATTTGCTGTTGAAATTCTATGTTTATTTGCTTGTAGCAGTGGCATCATCTTATCCAATGTGAACGCTTTGTATGCCTTTTAGATACTCAAACTTACGGTACTGCATACCCCCTTTTGCTGCTTTTAAAACTATAGCTTGATAAGCTTTAATCATTTATTTATCTGACATGTTCTTTCATGGCTTTTTTATGCCAGATTCCACTAGAAGCTACAATTTTTTCATCATGGTTTCTACTAAAATGACAATAATGATGGAAGTAATAAATATCACAATTGATATATAAATATACACCGCTTTATTACTGTATATAAATGTAGATCTTGCTTAATTGTTTGTTATTTATTTTGTTTTCACATGTGTTGATGTAAATAAATTGTTTGATTGCTTGTTTACTTTTGCAAATCGTAATTTCGTGTTTCTTTAGTGTTTTTATATAAATAAATTTATTGAAAATATTTAATGTTTTTATTTTTTATTTGGCAAAGGAATATGTATCTTCTCTTAAGTGTCATTTATACAAATGCATTCCACAAGTCCACTCCACTAAGATGGGGCACTAGCCTTCTATAAAAAGATATTACAAGACAATGAAATAGTCCTCATAATTTTCCAGGTAGTCCAATAAATGTTGTTCTTTTCAGACCCAGTAGCTGCCCTAACCACTGGCGCATTGAATCTGATTGTGTATTACCCTTTTTTAAATACACATTTCTAGCCAATTGCAGGACAGTTTGTTGCCGGTTCCATGCGCGTCATGGGGATTCCATGGCTCCTAATGGTCGGTGGACTGATGCAGTCTTGTCTGATGTCAATTACATGAATGTACCAATGTACCAGCAAAGAATTTCTTTATTTCCGTTTTATGGAAAATATGTTGTTTAAAATAAACTAAAGTACAGCATACAAATTTTCAATTTCATTTCATAAATTTAATCTATTTTATGTCTTAGAAGATTTTTTCTGTTTTGAATATTGAAAGCATTAACTTTGTGGATTATATTGATATATTATTTTGAGAAATAAAAAGACTGTTTTGATCCAATTAAGTTTCAATATAAATTAAACCCTGAAGAGGGCAACAGGTTGTTGCGGAAACTAGTTGGTTAATAAAAATGTGAGTGGATCAAAACACAAAGTCTTTTTATTTCTCAAAATAAGATTTTTTTCTTATTAAATACATTTTTCAAGATTTTAATTGAAGGTGAAATAATAATTTTGCATAATTATTTGAGATATTTTTTCAATGATTTGGCTTTTAGTGGACAGGAACTTTTTTTTTCATTATTCCGCTTATTGTATACTATCACAACATGATTTACATTTCAAATGTGTCCGTTCTTGAAGATTGACGCAAATATCAACGCACTAAAAATGTTGGCAGATTTCACGGACGAAATTGTGATTTTACGAAAAATTATTTACGGTAGTTGAATTGATATCTATTTTGTGCCGTAAATTCTTTATTTTGGAAACTTGTCTGCGGATGGAAGAGAAAAGATAAAGAAATATGGTATGAAATTGCATTACAACCATCAGACCATTAGAACTAAATCCAAGCAAGAATTAAACCCACAACTCCAATTATACGACCATTTACCCAATCTAGTCATGGATCATATCTAATGACTTTAAAATTTTCACATTATATTTATTTAGGCAAATTAAAAAGATTTTAAGATCGAATGGGGGACAAAGAATTTTTGAAATGTTTCATAGGCATAATTTGTTTTTATTATGCGTTTTAAACGTATTGTCCAAACGCAAAATAAAATATTGTCAACTTTTATTGTTTTAGTTATAAGGTAATCTGTATACAAATATATAGGCGCAATATAAATTGTCCAAAACTATTATATTTATGGTAGGTAGGTAGGTACCCGTAAAAAAATGTTACAAATTACCCCGTGATTCAAAAAAGTTCGTTATGTCGATTGACGTCGCTGCGTATTTGGGAAATATCAAAATTTAAATTTCGCACGAGTGGTTTTGTTTGTTCCTTTGCTGCCCGTTAATATTTTTGTAAAAACAGAAATAACGATCCGAAGAGAGTGTCAGTTCATTGTATTTTGTACTTAATATCGCTTTGAAGATCTATACGAAACATGTCGGAAACCGTAAGTAATCAGAGCCCCGTTTGTTTGTATAAGTGTCAAAATGCGTCGTTTCATGAATGTTTTATATTGTTATAACCTAGCATGTTTTTTATGGCAGTTGTAATAATTCGCGAATTTCTTTGCAGTTTAAAATAGTCATTCCTATTTCGAGTAATATCGAGACCAATGGAACTGATGCGGAGCACGATCCTCAGTTCGAGCCAATTGTCAAGTTGCCACTTGTAACGGTTTCTACGAACGAAGAGGATGAAGAAGAATTGTGTAAATTGCGAGCAAGGCTGTATCGCTTCGATAAAGCCGACCGTGAATGGAAGGTAATCACAATATTTACCCATCTGGCATTCCGTTTAAAATGTATAATTCAATGTCAGATTTTATTTTTATCATATTTTGTATATTCAAAGCATTGATAACTATTAGGTATGGTAATAAAACATCCTTATCATCCATTGTTAACTTTGTGCAATACCACTTTTATAAACACTTATTCGTGACTACCGGTTTCGGAAAATCATTCCATCATCAGGTCATTAAAATAAAACTATTACGATTTGTTATTTGTGTAAAAATAAAATTTTGAAAGAATGAAAGATTTTTTTATGATTTTTTTACATTATAGACGCTTATAAGGGTTCTATTTGCTTACTTTTAGTAGAACGCAAGAGACGCTAAAAAACATTGCACAGATGGGAATTGGGTTTGTGGTTACTTGTTATTAGTATACTAAGGGTTGGGCGGCAGACTGTCATAATTTAGTATAATTACGATCAGGGTTTGATGAAAAAACCACCCGATAACAATGGGTTAACACATGCTGGATGGGTATTTTTTTATACCTGCGGACCGCTGGCCATGGGATTTAATAATTATGTTAATATAGTTAAGACAAAGTTAAACAAAGAGATTGATTTATATTTGATTATTCATAGAAAAACATTGGATAATTCCTTATTTTTGGCCTTTGAAATGAGGCTTGCGCAGAAGGTAAAAATACCCTTTCCATCCTTAAGCATCAATTGACTGAACGGGTAGAAAATACCTTTCCCGTGAAGTGTGTTAATAGATATTAACCCTTTTGACTCTGACCATTTTTTCTTATAACTGATCAGCTACTCTGATCAAAAAAATGTGATGTTTTTCTACCATTAAAATAAATATTTTGGCTCCCTAATTTTGGGACACTCTGTCTGGCAATTCGTATGACCATGTTAATTAAGATTTCAAAAAATATTTCAGATAAATACAGTTAATTTATCTGAAATATTTTTTGGTAGAATATACTTGGGTGATAGAGAAATCAATGATTAAAGTTATACCTGCGCCGGGCCAGACATTGTGGCCCACGGAGCTGCCTACTAGAATCATACGGGCCAGAATGTCTTGCCTTCCGAGTGGTAAGAGTTAAATATATTTTATTTGAATTGTGTTTTTAGGAACGTGGTACCGGTGATGTCAAACTGCTCCGTCACATGGAGAAGAACACTGTACGTGTCGTTATGCGAAGAGACAAAACTCTTAAAATCTGTGCCAATCACTACATCACCGCTGACACGCAACTCAACCCTCACATTGAATCTGATCGTGCCTTCAACTGGACAACGTACGGAGATTTCGCAGATGAAACTGCTAAGCAGGAATTCCTCGCCATCAAATTTGGCAATGTTGAAAGTAAGTACGATTATGTATCAAAGACGTCTTGGCTAGAGAAGCAGCATCTATCATTTTCATACCAAAGAAGATGCAAGTCTGAGCATCTCAGAGCTGTGACCTGGCATTTGGCTGGCTTAAAGGATCACTTGATACGCTTGTGTAATGTTTGCCTTATTTAAAGTGAACGCTTAAGCCAGCCAAATGCAAGGTTGTAAGCCATGGGATGCTCAGACTTCTGTTGTCCTTCGTTTAAAAACAATACATAGATGCTGTGTCTTAAGACACCTATAATATATTTATTTATTTCATAGATTCATACATTTTTTTTACTATGTGTATTACGGCTCTTTAGGCATGGCCTGTGTTGGCCGAAAAACTTGCATGTTAATATAATTTTTAATTTTTTTAATTGTTAGATTATATACATCACATACAATAGATACAATAACAATTTACAGCATAAAGGTTTTACAATAAAATAATTACACCTGGACTTTGATTAAATCACTTTACACCTTGTCCCTTCCAACGAGAAGCAACCATCGACGGACACTGTTCTTAAAGTGTGTGTCGATGGTTGAAATATACATTGATATATCATCCATTGAGTGAATAATCCAGTGTCCGATAATAATAAATAATAAAATATCGTAAGTATGATGTAAATTGTTCTTACGCTTACACTCTTGGCACTAAGTGTCTTTGAATGATGTGATTCACCCCTTTTTGTGGCCCTATTTTAATTTTTTGTTTTGTGACTTAAAAAGAGAAGCGGCAACACCGGTAACTAGTATTTTCAAATCATACTGCTAGATGAATTCTTATTTAGTTGTATAAGATGAATCAATCATAATAAATATATTTTCCCTAGACGCCACAATATGGAAAACTAAGTTTGCCGAAGCGCAAGAAATTGTCCGAACAAGGTGCAGTTTATACAACGGTAGCGATTTAAACCAATCCAACGACTCTGAGCTGAATTCCTCCAAGGATTTATCCGACTCGGTGGAAAGTGAAGACTCGCAATCGTCCCAAAAGGAGAACATCGAAAATGAAAAGAAGAGTGACACTCCCAAAGAAATCTTAGATCCCGACACAAAGGAAAAAACCCTGGAAAAGCAGGCCGATGATCATAAAAACGAGGAAGGCGTCGTTCTAAAGCTCGCCGAACTTTCTGTGAAAACCGAAGAAACAGCGAATTAGAGTATGTGACTCTTACCATTTATCCAGTATGTATTGTGATGTAAAATAATGTGACTATTTTTTTTATGAATATATATTTGTAAGTGTTTTAAGCATATCATTTTTTATTGTGTTACCCCGGAGAATCAAATGTTACATTAGAAAATGATCATAGTATATAACGAAAAAAATCTCATATTTTCACACAAATTGTAAATCATTCAATATTAATTCTTTTTTTTAAAAAAGCATGATTTCTCAGCTAGGGAAAGGTACCTCTAAAAGTGATATGCTGGCAAAATTGTATTGTTTTATTGATAAAACAAAAAAATGCAAATGTTGCCATTTAAAAAAAATACATTTTTACATTTTTTTTTAATATTGAAAAGTCGCTTTTTTTACAAGGGCATCATTATACATTTTTAAATTTAATTCAAACCAATTAATTTTAGATTTTGTATTTTACATCGATATAGTGCTATTTTTTTATGGTATTATAAATTTTTGTTCTATGTATTATTACCTCTTTTGTATTTGTGTATGGTTAGCATATTACACTACAAATATGTCCCAGGTTTGATGCCGCATAGGTCAACTTCAAATTTTAATGTTCTTTGTATAAATAATTGTTACCATGTGATCTATGATGAAGATAACGCCGCATTAATCCATGTTTCGTCTTATATTATGAAAAGTTACAGAAAACTTAATATGATAAAATTCAGAGTTGCAAATGGGTATTTTCTACAATTCGATTAACAATTAATTTTTAGCGTAATGAAAAGCAGTCAAAAAATTCCTGTCATGTCACGCATTTTTGTCATTGTGCCATCAGTTTTTCCCAATTTTTACAATAGGTTTCGCGTGTGTTGATATTTTGAGAGTAAAAATATATATTTTTCATCTCACATCATATCAGTGGGAATTAAAAAGAGTCAAATAAATGGTAATTATTAGTATTATTGATAACAAAAAAACCTTTTAAAGTGATGATTCATATGGAGGGCTATGAAGTTTGTTTAAATTTTTAGGTTGCATTATGTTGGTAAAATTGATTGATTTATTGATTTTTATCATGTTTTTCAGAGTGGCAATAATTTGCTAAAAAATTTATGATAACTAGATGACCGTAAGATATAGGGGATTAAGCTCTTCTTTTCCTTAATTAATGGGCAGTCACTTTGTGGTAATATCTATGCATTTTGCAATTAAGTTTTACTTGGTAAATACCACCATTTGAATAGTTGTATTTACCAAGTAAAAATTAAAGATCTCGTTGAAAACAAAATTATAGATAGAATAAAATAACAACTATGTAGTTTTTTCCAGATGAATTTTATTTGACCAGCAACCGAGTTTAAAGTTTCATTTTATTCTATAGAATGCAGTTCCAACAAGAAATGTCAGTACAAAACTTTGAAAAAAATATAGATGTTTTGTTGATAGGTCAAACTTTCAACCGAAGTACTCCATGAATGTCTCCAACAATTTATATATTGTTTTACTTCATCATATTTAATAGTCATTATTTTTATTATTAGTATTTTAAAAAAAGAACTCCGATTCATTTTAGTTTGCAATAAGTCACTCACCGTTAGCAGGATATCGGCGGATATGTCAGCAGATTTGAGGAGACAAAAAATTACCTTTCGCTGAATATGTAAAACATACTATATTTTACCTCTGTACGCATGTGTATGTGATGGGTCCAATTAAACTTCAATGTGCCTTGTTGAATTTTAACGATATATTCTTTGTATAAAATATATGTGCATAAAATATGGTTTATAATGTTTTAATATGTCCAATGACGTTGCATAATTACTAAAATGTCGCAAAAAAATATATTTATTAACTCGGCAGAAATATATATTTTTAAACTTCGCCATATTGCAGTCATAGTGAGAAGTGATTTATTTTTACATGTAACCCTATTTAGTTTATTTCTGATATGACTTACATAGATATTTTAACTGGCACATTTCAAATTTCTGTGCTTTCATTGCCAGCCATACATAATTTCCGCACCACAACTTTGCTACTCATTTTACTAGCTTGATAAGCATTTTTGACGGTGTCAATATTGGGACATGCAGAGACATTTCTCGGGATAATCACGACAGTATTAACATGTATTTGCTAAAAACATTGCAGCATGCTGGGCACTGCTATATACACCTAGCAGTCAAATGGGTAAACTGACTACACATTTTGTTGCCATAATAAAATATGAAATTTTCACTGCCAATGTATGATTTTTTTTAAATATTTTTGGTTGCTGTGTAAATAATATCATCAATGGCAACAAATAATATGTGCTATGCATAATTTTTTTTGTTCATTTCCCAAGTTTTTTTTAAGTATCCTTATAAATACTTTAGCTTTAAGATTTGTTTTTAAATTTCTTAATAACTGAAAAGTTTGTTTTACAATAATGTTTACACATACCTAGGCGACAAACATACTTATTTTACACCTCCCTGCTGTATTTATTTCTTCAGAAATTTATGAATGATTAGATTTATTTTTGGATCCGTATTTTACTATAGCAAAACAAAGTCTCATTGGCTGCAAACCGTGTTTTTAATCTACAATTTATTATATGTATTCAATTAACATTCCTATGTACATTATACAATACTCAGATAATAAATAAAACTGTATTTTTATCAACTTTTTATTATTTATAAACATGTAAATGTTATTTTTTCACACAATTTTTATACCGCCTGTTTGTTGCATGAATGGCTCTATTACGGTACTTAATAAAGTATATACATAACATCTAAAAAATCAATTACTTTGTGAAATGTCATCAGGAACCTGTCATGTAGCTTGCAACTACCGCGAGCATATGTTATCCACTTCAATTTAGATGGAGTTCGAACTGATACTTGATGTGATACAAACACAAACTACTAGTACCAATCGCAAACTCTGTTTATTTGCGGTTAAAGTGGACATTTTGGAGCATTACATATATAGTTTGCATTTCTGCATATTTTTTACACAAATAATTTTTAATCTTAACTAATAAAAGATGTTTAAAAAAAATTGACTTAAAATCACTAATTCAAAATACTAGTATATATAATAACTAACACAATTATGTACTCACTAAGGACGGGAAAGGTATTAGATTGATGATAAGACAGACACAGTATTTTCACCTTCCGCATCGGCCTCATTTCAAAGTCAGAAAAGAAGGAATTACATATTTATGTTTTTATATGAATATTATGTACCAATCTCTTTGTTAAAGTCTTTACTACTACAGGGGTAGGCAGAAAGGATGAAACGCCACACTCTTCTGACCTGACATACACTCCTCGCCTCCTTCACATTCATACATCTAGTCATACATGCCCTCCGATTACGCAGACTTTTGACACCACCAGATTTTAGGTTCTGATTGATCTGATCGTGCCAAGTCATTGACATAATTATCAAATCCCATCGCCAGCTGTCCGCAGGCGTAAATAACACCCGTCCGAAATGTGTTAATTAAAAAAATATATGTTTAACAATATTTAAAAAAAAAAACAGAATTGATAAAAGATCAAACAGCAATTATTATTGGCCCATTATGAATTTGTAGGTTTTTTTTTTGGCTAAGGAATTCATTCTAGTTGGACATTGCCACTTCAACGTTATAAAGAGTTTAAAATACATTTTGATTTGTTGCTTTTAAATGTCAAATACATTGAGAACAAGAAAATCGTGAAGTAGTTAAAAACATAAATAAATAAATAATAAAATATAGGGTCACCAAATTATTACGATGTAACTAATTATAAAACACACTGCACTAATGTGTAAACGCAACTAGCCGTAACATGGCTCAAAACATTCTTATAACTGGCCTCTATCATATAGGATCACCGATTTTGCTCTATCTCTTTCCTTTACCAAGATATTTGTAATCCAAATAACCGCAAAATTGTATTAATTTGATACATGTTTTGGTAAAAAGCATAATTTTAAGTTAACTATAAACTCGTTTATCTCAAAACTATTGTTTTTAACTTGCGGCTATTTGCATTTGCACATTAGCATAGGTAAAATTTGCAGTTATGCTAATAATTGCACTACTAAAAATATTAAAATAAGAACTTCACTCTAAAATACATAGTTTGGAATGATTTGCCACAGCATATTATCGGAGGAACAAATGGAATTGTGATCCGATTTAAAGTTCGTCCTTTGGATCTTTCTCTTCAAATTCTGCAAAGCTCTTGAGTATGTTAATTTTGGTATGGATTTCCTTTCTTTTGTCTTCTGACAATTTCCCGTCTAGCAACTTCTTCAATCTGTCATTCTCGTGTTCCAGGAAGTCTTCCCCCTTTTCCAATATTCTCTTCATGACTAGGAGATAGATTTTACCCGTTTTTTCATCCTGGAAATAAATAAACTTATAAACCAAGAAGGCAAAATATCGTCTTCAAACTCTTATCCGCTCCCCAACGGTGCATAGTACGCTTCATCATATAAACACAGTGTTATCTTGATCGTTAACATATGAAGGAAAGGTGATCAGCCCTCCGCTTCAGGTACCAGTCCAGGGTAATATGAAATAAATCATCATCACTCATAACCCTTATCCGCACCCAATGGTGCATAGGGCACTGCATCAAATTGACGCAGTCTTATCTTGATCATTACTTGATCAAGGTGATCACTCTTGCGCTTCAGAAACCAGTCCAGGGTAATAATAAATAAATATTACAGTGTAAAATCACTAATATTTGTTTTCACCCCCCCTGGGAATCGAACCCGGGACCTCCAGAACGGTAGCTAAACACGCTGACCATTACACCACGGAGGCGGACAGATGAAATAAATATTAGAGTGAAAAAATTACTTTTATTTATTTGACCCCCCCCCTGGGAAACGAAACCCGGGACCTCCGGAACGGTAGCTGAGTGTGCCGACCATTACACTACAGAGGCGGAGGCAAAATATAATCAGAGCGTAATAAATAACACTAAGGACGGGAAAGGTATTTCTACCCGTTCGCTCGATTGAAGTTTAAGGACGGGAAGGGTATTTTTACCTTCTGCGCCGGCCTCATTTCAAAGTCAGAAAAGAAGGAATTATTCAATGTTTTTATATGTATATTATGTAACAATCTCTTTGTTAATGTCTAAAATATATGTAAACAATTCGAATCCCGTCTCCATTGCTCCGCAGGCGTAAAAAACACCCGTCCTTAGTTGTGAATGGTACACGAGGAACTGCATCAAATTGACGCAGTGTTAACTTGACTTAGTAGAATCAAAAATTCTGTGTTTGATTTAATTAATACATAAACTAAAATGGAGTTCTACAAATTAAACGCCAAATCAATAAATAACTTGACTATTAATCTCATCTTTGAGATGACTAGTCTAGAAACCACCTCCACCTCCGTAGTGTAATGGTCAGCACGCTTGGCTACCGTTCTGGAGTTCCCGGGTTCGATTCCCAGGGGGGGTCAAATAAATATAAGTGATTTTTTCACTGTAATATTTATTCAATATTACCCTGGACTGGAACCTGAAGCGGAGGGCTGATCACCTTTCCTTCATGTGTAAATGATCGAGATAACACTGCGTTTATATGAAGCAGTGCCCTATGCACCATTGGGGTGCGGTAAGGGTTTATTATTTTAGTCTAGAAAAGATATGGAAAAATCAGTCCATACTGAGAAAAATAAAACCCGCCTCGTGAAATCTCTGGCATTTTCCATTGCATTAGGAGTGGAAGAAATTAAACAGTTTACTAGTTATAACTTAAATGAGTACACATAACTGCCAAGAGTCAACCAAAACAGTTCTGACACAAACCATATTGCACAAATAATACAAGAAATTAGTTCAAACCTGATTCTTCAAACTGGCCACAGTATTTTCAGTTTTCTTCAGCAGTAAAGCCTTATCATCAGCGTTGGCTTTTACAAAATTCAGGGCCAATTTATCTAAACTCGGAATACAGCCCGGGAAACTCAGATGAATTCCGGAATGTTCTTTCAGAAACTTCCGGATAATATCAGTTGTCAAAGGCTTCTGCGTTAGTGTTACCGGTTCGCTCTTACCGCGTAGGAACAGTTTAGTAACGGGATAATCCTCCTTTTTTACATTATATCGTTTAGCCAGTTTTTCATTGTCCCTTTCGCCGTAGTCTTTAACCCCTACTTGCGCTATTAGTAGATCGTCATGAGCCTTGGCATCTTTGGCAATTCTTCCGTACGCTTCGTGTTCGTCTCCGTAAGGAAAAGCCACATCGAACTTGACTAGAGATGCCTCAAATTTGCTGATAACTTTATCAAACGTATATTCATCTAGCTCGATGCAACCTGTACATGCAGCGCATTCGAAAACTTGCAATACATAGAGGAAACCGATTAGTAGCAGGTACTTAACGAACATTTTTAATAAATAATGTAAGCTTATGCAAAAAAAAACTTTTAACGATATTATCGATATATAAACTGCAACCGGCAATCGAATGTCACTGCCCTTCCGTGTTATTTGTTTGATCACTATTTGACGTTTACAAATTAAAATAAAACAACAGAAGGCGATGCGTAAATTTATACACGGCCAGATAAGTTTACATTATCTAGAAGTTGACGTGTAAAATTTTAAATGGTTGATTTTCATTACCGTTTATTATGTTTATACCATTAGTAATGTACAGTTTGCAATTTTCAATAGTTAATTATTAAACTATTCATATCATTGTTAATTTGAGGTTAAAAATGAAAATTCAAACTCCTTTTTTATTATTCAAATTGGTACCTACTCATATTGTTAATAAATATGTAAATATAAATACTAATAATAAATATGTAAATATAAAACCTTTTCGATTTTCCGGGGTCCGATTAGCTTGAGACACTTGAGTCATTGAAAAAATATTTTATAAAAACAAAAATATTTCACAATAATAGTTATAATGTCGAAACACGTGTTGAGGGCCAAACACATTTGTTATCCGCAGTGAAAGAATAACAGTATTTCACTTATTTCTCATGTTTATGGCTTAAAATATTTGTAAAATACAATAACTTGTTAACCTTTCTTTTATTTCTTTGTCGTCATAATATTTATAATAAAAAAATTACGGCCTTTTCGGTGTGATTTATCAAAAGGGAGGTTCGGAAAGGTACGGATTTTCTTATATCCTTTGTGGTATTAATTACCCGGGAAATCGATTAAAAGGTTTTTTTACATCTATCCGGGATCGGTGTACTGTATTTTGAATTATTTTTTAAAAATTATTTTTGAGTTTTTGAACAATTTTTTTATTTTTTTTTAGTTTTTTTGATGGTCTAAAAATATGTATTTTATTTTTTTTTCTAAAAAGTCGCTACCTAGACACTTAATATACGATTTTCAAATATTTATATGGGTAAAGAGCTGATCTTAAAATATGTGACAAAATTCGTATCTATTCGTTATCGAGCTTTTACCTGATAAATATACTATCGAATACATGTACATGAAACTCATGAAATTAAAATATAGATTGTTTGCACTCCGCTCTCGCCCATATTAAAAATCAATTATCAATGGATAACAACATCCTCTCTACCAGAATTATAATATTGACCACAAACGGATTCCTACCACATAACGTTCACATTAAAATAATAAATATTAACAACATGAATCAATTATAAAGTAAAACTGAATTACTATCATTTGGTCCATTTTATAATGATGTCTTATTATTCTTCTGTAATTGAATCAATACGGTGCTGACTTGATCGTTAATTATTATATTAAGGGAAGCTGATCAGTTCTGCGATCCAACAATTAATACATATTACTTATACTGAGAAATTATGCATAATGTTGATTACATTCAATACAAATCATAAAAAATAATTGTTGGATTCATGTAGAATGAGGCTACATACTGTTCATTCAGCCCAAGTAACAATTTGTAAGTCGGAGAGAGAATATGTAGTTGAAGGTGAAGAGCACCAAACAATAGTTATTTGCAAATGTCACCTATCTCATGTTATATTTTGTAGGCCTTAGTAACTTGTTTACAACATAATATTATAATAAATTTTCTTATTGTTATTTTAAATACTATATAATTTATTATAAGTCACAGTATTCAATGATTAATTTTTGCATACGCTTCACCCTCTACTAAATATTGTAATGAAATAATAAATTTGAATTCAAAATTACACTAAATATATTTTTTTAAACAGTAAAAAAATAAGAAACACAACTAATATTTCAAATACATGTATTTTTATGGCCTTCTAGACCTCAGACTAATTAGTTTTTTTTTTATATTTGCTAATTTTTTATCAGTTTTTTTTTATTTTATGATTATATAAAGACTATAATATAGTCTGAAATATAATTAAAAAGTGAGAAAGACAATCAATGAAATAATCTTAGAAATAATTTTCAAATTACAAAACCAAATAATACAATATACCTATCTGAGATATACAAGAGATTAATAATTTTTTAAATCATATTTGTTAGGATATTTCTTGACCACCTTACTGGAAACAATAATATTACTGGCTTGTGGTTTTGCACTCAACTCCTCTGAGGAAATGTTGTTATTTGGTCAATATACTTTATTTAAGCAATCGATTACATTCTTGATCCACCAATTGGTTATTGAACCTCTTAAGAAAAAAGGTAGTTTATTGGAAAAAAATGTCTGCCAATACTCGCCGGAGCATCCAACTGCTCTTCGATAGGCCCTCTGAACCGGTGTTCACTATCAAAGGGCAAGAAAATGTGGTATTCGATGTTCCTCAGGCTTACTTGGTGAGTAAGGCAGATTTTTTAAATAAATGCTATAAAGTAATCTGTGCCAGCAAAATGGCAGACTAAAAGAATCAGCGCTAAGCAGGGTCTATTTAAAACATATATAAATGACAATGGTACACCAAAATGACACACTTCCCTGTACAAATGTCTGTCATTTTTTACGTAGTGTTCGTTTATCAACATTTTATTTACAAAAACTAATGCGTTTCAAACGACAAAATAGTACTGTAGTACATATATATACTGATTAGGAATGCACACACCTCACATATTTTTTATCTATCTAAATAAGTAGAGATGTTAATTTTTGTTTGTTCAAAATCCGAATTCTCCTTAAGATACTTTTTGATTGCTTTGAAATTAAGACACACATTTAATACAAATATAATGCGTGTTTATTTGCTCATTTCTTTTTTTTCTATTTAACTAGACAAAGCCACAGTAATGCGTGCCTGGGTACAGTTAGCATTATTTATTTTTATAATAATGGAAAGTTAATCACAGTTAGTTTTACTATAAAAATTACAGTTTTTTTCATATAAGTACATAAAGAAATGAAAAATCTGATCTACAATAAATTTATATAAATTGTGAATTTTTTTGACGTTATTTTAATTTTATTTATTAATTTTAAATGAAACAAATAACGGTAACAATGTGATTGTAATTGTTGACTAATTTTGGAAAAATATGTCTTGATTCCCTTTGTTATTATAATTCAAAGATCTGATTCTTATTCCAATTTATTTCTGTATTTGGTTTTAATTACTAATGAGAAATTTGGCTTATCCATAGAATTTTCTGCAAAGCCATTTTTAGGAACCACTGTCTTAGACTCCTTTTCATGATTTACAGGTAAAAATTCTCTGTTTGTACACTAAGGGCGTTTGTCCACTACACGGAATTACACAGGATTTTACCGTCCGGCACGTCACGTTGGCTTGGATTGGCTTGTGCTTTCGTCAATATTTTTTCGGATCGGTGCTCTTGATCGGTGCGTGAATACGTTGCGCGTAAATTCGATCACGTTAAACTGTCGTAGTCGCTTTCATTTTTCAAAACCGGACTGCCGGACGGTCAAATTCCGGATAGTGGACAATCGCCCTAAGGCACATGAATTTTTTTTATTAATCAATTTTGTTTTTTTCCAGACCGATCGGTACCAATCGATTGGAACTACATTGTCCAATCGCTTTGGGGAGACGGAAGAACATGTTTCAGTTACGGAAGTGCCCCAAGTTGATTTGTCAGTACCTATGCAAGTTGGGAGAGATGAGGGGTTCACCGTCTTTAATCCTCGTCACAGCAGATGTGCCAATGAACTCATAAACATTCTAATGAGTAAGATTTATGTTATTTTATTCAATAATTTATTAACTTTATAAAATTAAACAACTTTGTTTTAACCACTTTTTTTATTTATTATTAGTACACTTTAACCAAACCGGTTTCGACAAGAACCTTGTCATCATCACGGTTTATTAAATTCTAAAATATTAAAATACTTAAAAAAAACATTAAAGTACTCATAGTTAATTACATTTCCTTATCAAAAACTTCCACACACTCCGTACACCATATGAAAATATGATTTAAAAACTCCAAAAAGGTTATTTTTATAACAAAAAAAAGTTGAGTTTTATTGGTTAAAGTGTACTAATAATAATAATAAAAAAGTGGTTTAAACAAAGTTGTTTAATTTTATAAAGTTTATAAAATGTGCCACAAAATATCTGCGAAAAACATTCAATAAATAATCATTTGTTTTTCATCATTGATGTACTAATAATTCAAGTTTTACAATAATGTGCCCTGTCTAGGTTTTCCCAAGCTGAGGACACATTTTAAAATATATTTTTACCAAGTTAATAATCCATTTCACATCTACCCACCTCCATTATCCAATTATTATTAGCTGTTTTGTACAAAGTTTCATTATTTTATGACTTAATAGATAATGGAAGCAGGTTATACAGCTTTATTGAGTAATAATCAAAGTTCTTTGACCAAAAGTAGTATATGAATTAAATTAAAAATTATATATAATATCCCTGTCCCTGTCTACCTACGTAGTACAATGATCAACATGATTGGTTACCATGCTGGAAGTCCTGAGTTCAATTCCCAGGTGGGACAAAATAAATATCAGTAATATTTCACTGCAATATATGTTTAATATTACCCTGGACTAGAACCTGAAGCGTAAGACTGATCACCTTGGCTTCATGTAATTGACAATTAAGAAAGCACTGTTTCAATACGATACAGTGCCATATACACAATTAGATATGGATAAATGACAGATGGATAGTAAGTTTTAAAAGAAGAATAAAAAGTTGAAACAAATAAACTCTCAATGAAATGCAATGATAATATTTTCTAATGATAAAAAAATATTTCAATAATAAAGACATTTTTGTTATTTTTTATGAAGGTATTTTACTAAACAATTTTTCAAACTAGGATTTGTGATTTTTAACATAAAGAGGATTAAAAAAAAAGTGTTAATTTTAGTTTAATTATGGGGTCTTGTGATGATATTTGTCATTCAGTCTTCTTGATAATATTTGAAATCTTTTCTGTCCACATATAACACACAAAAACAATGTATACATACATCTTTCAAAAATGAATGCAATATAGATGTTGAATAATGGGCAGGATGGTAAATGTTACACAAGTGTAAAAAGTGATCACTTAAGTAAGCCAAATGGCAGTTCCCAAGCTTTAGGATGCTAGACTTGCATCTTGTTTCGTATAAACAACGATGGATGCTTTGTCTTAAGCTGAGAGAGATACTGATATATCATCCATAGGATGAATAAGCCAGCGTCTGATAATAATAATAAAATGTACAACTTTTACCCAATGTAAATTATAACATTTGAAATATTTACAATAGTTTGTTTTTCTACTTCAAAATTGATCCCGTAAAACGGGGCTACTTGAACTTTGATGTCCAGTACAAAAAAATATTTTGATCTGTATTTGGTCTATAATAATGAAAGTATCGACATGATTCATTGTTTCCCTGACAGGTGACATTTATTGACACAATACGTTCATTATTGTAGACCAAATACAGATTTAAATGACTTTTTTTGTACTGAACTCAAGTAACACATCAAAGTTCAAGTAACCGTGTTCTACGGTACTTTTTAAATTAATTTAACATATTTAATAATTTTAATACTAGTTTCCAAAATTTATTTTTGTATTGTATTTTAATTGTCTGATAATTATCTGATGATGTATTTTTATCCTACTGTTTGAGTAAATATTATCGATATTATTCTTAAAATAAATTTCTTGTGGTGGTATATCACAGGAAGTGTATGTGGAAGTAATTTTTTTTCAGAGACCACAACCATATTGCACTAATCGCAATGTGGTCAAATTAATAATACATTATAATGATTATATTGTGGGGTAATGCAACTAGGTAACTTCAAAATCCATGTTTTCACGTTGGCCAGTAAAAAATTAATTTCGTTTTGTGGTTAGCATATCACTCACTCCTTTCAAGAATGTTATAAATAAAAAAACTTGATTTTTCAGGATAACATTTTTAAAGTTCAAAAGTACAATGTATTAAAAATAAATATCAAGCCACTTATTGAACTTTTTACTGTGCAACAAACAGATCTTTTTAGGTAAAACCTGAAGGTTTTTTCTTCATTTGAAAAATATTTAGTATATTTAAAAAAATAATTAAACAATACCTTTTCTTCAAAATGCAAAAACAACGCTTTCTGTCCTGTAGCGGGTAAATATTAAGTTAAAAATATGCCTCTTTTGCTGGGATAAAGTACCTTTTCTGGGCATTCTGAAAACATGAACAACTGAAAATTGACGATTTTTGATTTATGACGTTCTTGAAAGGAGTGAGCGATATATCCACCTCGTTGGCGCAAATAGTTAACATGAGGTCCTAGGTTCAAATCCGGGGAGGTTAAAAGGGGATAGATGTACATGATATTTCACTCTAATATTTATTTAAAATCTCCTGGACTGGTACCTGAAGTGCAGGACTTACTTCACCGACGAGACACACAATGTGGCTTGGTGGGTCTCTGCAAAAAAAAAAGTTAATTATGTTTATAATTTTTTAACGAATGGATACAGTATATGTATATATATGTGCGTATATAGTTAACAAATAAATGTTTAAAAAAATTCATTTAATTATGCCTAACAGTAATTTGGAATTTCCTACATCCTCGAATATACTAACTACTCAGTACTATGCGGAAGGGGGTTTGTGTATTGTCTCAAAGTGAGAGTGGATAATTTTTACTACATTTGATTTTTAAAAATAGAATTAAGATACAAAAATCAATAACAAATTTTTATTAAATCCTAAATTTATTTTTAAATTATATATTATGGTAGGAAAGTAAACTCGTAGTATACCTTTCCATTTTTTTATTATTTGTATCTCCCGTGTTAATGGGGAGTTCAGTTTACCATCATCTACCTTTGCATTTTCCTTCTTATTACTCTTGTTCATCATCTTGACTAAAAGTATTAAAAACAACGGAACAATATCTTAAAAACAATTGACAAAATATAATATTATGTCTTTCATATATTAAATGTGTTTTTATTGATTCATAGATTGTTCGGATCAAGAAAATCTTCTGTCAACCGCTCTTTTCTGCAAGGACCGCATAAATGCAGGCATGTTTAACTTCTGTCTCTCCGTCGCACTGATCCACAGGTAATAGTTTGAATTCACGTAAAACAAATAAAAAAATCATTACTGTACATCAGTGATATTTAACCCTGATCTGAATGTGAATTTTATTATAAAATGTTCTTTAAAAAGCTTTGTGTTCTCCTTCAAACAAATTGATTCATTAAACCTTCCAATGACAGGTGTGAGGTTGTTACATATTCCCATCCCAACAAAAACTTCCTCATCCATGTTGAGATATCACTAAAAGTTTTGATATAAATAAACTAATGACATGATTTGACCATTCATTTATTTGTTTCAAAGGATGGACACTAAGGGAATCTCTGTCCCAACACTGGTGCAATCCTTCCCGGATCGTTTCATCGATTCTTCCGCATTCCAGAGGGCAAGAGAAGAAGCCGATCTGGTTCCACCTGAACTGAGGGTAAGTATCACACAGTGATATGTCCTACACTTCAGTTGGTATACTACATTAAATTAATACTAAAAGTTGAAAGTGGTTTATCACCCACTGTTTTATGCCAGGATAATTAAATAATAATCCAGCGTCTGATAGTATAAATAATTATGAGTTGTTGATTGCAGCACTGTTGCTCTTATCTATATGACAATAAATCAATCAGGGTTTGTTATTCTTTTTCTGCAGAGACCGATTGTTGTTCCTCGAGACTATACAGCTTCAGATTTGGATGAAGAGCACCGCGTTGCCTACTGGAGAGAGGACATCGGTCTCAACCTTCACCATTGGCACTGGCATCTTGTATACCCCTTCATGTCAACCAATCCAGCCGTAGTGAACAAGGATAGAAGGGGAGAACTCTTCTACTACATGCACGAACAAATCCAAGCCAGGTACTTTATTCAACTTCTTTGATTAATTCATTTATTTTTCATCATACTTCTTTCTTGGATCTTCCTCCAAAGTTATCCAGATAAAAATTCATGAGTGCTGCAGAGAGATAACATGATTTAAAGGCATGGCCTAGGTGACGTTGTCTAGGACAGAAGGACCTACAACCTGAGGACGAGGAGATCTGACCCCAGCAGTCTATAAAGACAATAAGCTGGGATGTAGCCAGGAAGAAGATTTTTCTTTCTGAGCTGTCTCTCCACTGCTGGGTGTAGGCCTCTTCTAATTTTTTCCAGACTATCGTTTGGACTTTTTCGATCCACTTACTACCAATGACGGGGACAATGTCATCGTATTATTTTTTGACATCTCAACATCGATGAAGAAGAATATTGAAGTCTGGGCATTTACAAGGCTTAGGACCGTCATAAGCTTGTTTAATTGATGGCTTTACGTGTAACATTCACCAATTCTACCCATGATTGACAACCACACAAAAATGTGTTTTTTTTTTCCAAATCTTATATACTTCTACCACTTCTCTCTACACATTTAACAGTTCTAATTATTTATACGTACTTTATGTCATGTTTATTTTGGATGATGATATATTGTGTATTTTTCAGATATAACTTTGAACGTTTGGCAAATAACTTGGCCCGTGTCAAACCGTTAAACTTCAGGGAACCAATCAAGGAAGGATACTTCCCCAAACTTGATTCTCTTATCGCTTCAAGGTATTTATTAAACAATTCTAATCACCTTGCCTTCATGTAATTTACAGTCAGTAAAGTCAGGTCACCAGTGAACCACCCTAACAAGTCTGCAATCTGAATTTATGTGTGATACAGAAAACAAACAACGGCCTACCTTTTTATCAGAATGATTATATGAGTGATCATAATATATTTTAGGTATATTAAAATACGCATACTTAACATATTATTATTTAATAACATCTTATCATATATTTTATAACTGTTACAAACATAGCGATTACTTCACTAATGCATGTGGCTGTCTAACTGGTATTTTCAGAATTGTAACATAGCAACCATAAATATAACAAGAATTTTCCATTTTTGCGACATTACAGAACGGTCGCTTCACTATGATTAATTATAAACTAAAGTAGGTAACGAAAACATGCGATGATGTGACAGATAGTCACAGCAATAGTCTATACATCAATTTTCATACAAATTGTTGTGACTTGACACTCTCTTCTCTGTCTTACTCCCTCATTACTGAGGGTTGTGACCATGTTGAATCAATGACTCTTCTCCAGTTATCTTAATTTGATTGGTCATTGTGTGGGGATCTTCCCCTCCCTCTCTTCTCCTCTAGGCTACTAATCACAACCAGTCATCAGAATTGGCACAAACAACGCAAAACATTGCTTTTGTGCAATGCACTCTATAGTTCCTGATCTCTACAAGATATTATCTATGTCCTTTCTTATATTTTAGAGGATGGACTCCCCGTCAAGATAACATGGTGATTCAGGATCTACGGAGGGATGTTGATGAGATTGTGGCCACACTTGATGAATTTGAAACATCCATCAAGAGGCTTTACGATGCGATTAATCTCGGCAGCATGATGGGGGTATTTAATTTTTTTTACATTTATCTTTCTTTTAAATTGGATCAATGCAGTATTTACTTCATAATTAACCATATGAAGACTTGGTTATTTAGTCCTGAGCTCTTAACTAATGTAAGGAGCAGAATATATTTGATGGGATACAGATGATGCAAGTGACAACGAAGGTCATTTCTGCTACATAGTAAAGAAAATAGAGGAGGAATAGTAGATAGGAAAACAAGAAGTTCCAAAAATGAATCCAATATTTATATATAGTTCAATAATAGGCAGAATGGTCAACGATACAGAGGTGTATAAAGCGATCAAATAAGCCGGCCAAATGCCAGGAGCTAGTGTTTTTGCCTAGAATTTTCACTCATGAATTAAATGAAATTATAGTAACATTAAACATAAAGAGTAAATCCACTCACAAGTAGGCATAGGCTATGAAGCTTAAAAAGTTGAAGTCTGAGTAGGGTCATGATAAGCGGTATTGCATAAGCCGTAGCTAGATTTCAGTCACTTGGAAGTTAGGTAATTTAAAAAAAAAACAAATTCTATTTTTTTTCATATAAAACAATAGATGTTTTATCTCAAGTTGAGACACCTTTAGTAATTATATTTTTATTAATATAGATGAACCCATTGCACAGGATTTTTTTTCTTTCTTTCTTTTCTTTCTTTCTTTGCACTTGATTTTTCCTTTGCACTGGATTCCTCCAACTCAGTCAAATTCTGAAACTTATTACTTTTTTATTGTACTTGTTTGATTCAGGTTTCATTATATTGAAAAGTTAAAAACCAATTTATGAAAAGTATTGAGAATTAAAGATTTATTTTCTTGGTGCCATAGTGGCAGAACTTGTTTAGTATACCAAACCTTTATGGCGGCACTACAGTGCTTAGGGTTAGGTTTACTGATTAAATATTTAAAAAAAAATGTATAATGGGTTCACTGTAATTTCAGACCAATGGGGAATTGATACCTCTGACTGAAGAAACGGGCATTGACGTTCTTGGTAACTTAATAGAGGCCTCAACTCTCAGCATGAATCCTTCCTACTATGGGAACTTCCATAACCTCGGACATCTGTTCATTGGATATGTGCACGATCCTGAGAACAAATACTTGGTAAGATCAAACTATATCAAATCATATTTCACTATTCGTTTATTGCTAAGTACTGCTTACTATATGCTTATCCATATCCACTGTCTATGGAGTCCACAAACTGCTTAAATATCTTCTTCTTCTTCATCTTCTTCTTGGTGTAGGACTTGTGGTCTGTTTTTAAGAGGGATTAGCCTCCTGCGATGTCGATTCCCAGCAGTCAATCCATCTCTTTTTGTAGTCTGCCCGGTATTCTTAATTCTTTGATTAAATACTTTTCATATTGCAACCTATGAAAGTCAAATAACTATATACTAAAATTATCCTTACATATACATTTGATAATAACTCTCACATAATACAAAAAAACACCTCACAGCAAAGCCCGCAAACACAATTATGGTAACATACACAGAAACATATCAAACAAAATCTAATACATACCTCTTTTGGTCAAAAGAACTTTGATGATTATGCAGTAAAGTTGTACAAACTACTTTCATTATCTATAAAGTCATAATTAGAAACTAAATATAAAAATGCTTTTCATAAGTGGAAAATGGAATTGGGCTGATCTGAAATACAATAGATCTCATCATTCAGCCATATTGTATGCATAAACAATTTTCTTACATTACAATTATTAAATACTTTGTAAAATATGCCCTCGGCTCGGGAAAACTCAGTGTGGGCACATTATTATAATTTGTTGTTTGTAATTATGTATATGATGAAATAAATAAACCTGAATGCAGTATTTCTGGAAATGTAGAAGAAGGTATGTAGCGTTTGCCTGCATATACCTTAACCTAGCTCTGGATATATATGTTACATGACATGGGTATACAGGCAAAAAACGTTAACTCAAAAATGTGCAATTTTGACTTAATGGTGCATATTATAAAATTTTTCAACGTTCTATAAACTGGCAAAATACACTAAGTAGTTTGAAATGTCATATACATGTATATATGTGGTTTTAAAAGTTAATTCAACTTTAAGTTTAATAGCAGGTATTTTATTCAGGCTAAAAGCATGAAAGAACAGGGATTATTCAAACAGGGAATTTAGAGTTAATGTTTTTCGCCAGTTTACCCGATATATGATCTTTTAAAGCATATTTAAAATAATTTCCCCACAATTCCTGCAGTCAATCTGTGAACATGCTACGAACTGCACGTCGTCTGTTTCAAGCTCCGTATTAAAACATGCCATGAAATTTGTGAGACCACAGATTTTATTAGGACTGACCTTATTTCCTTAATCTTTTCTTAGGAACGTCCCGGAGTGATGGCAGATCCCGCTACAGATTTAAGGGATCCCGTTTTCTTCAGGCTGCATGCGTTCGTAGACAGAATGTTCCAAGCATACAAAGGAACTCTTCCACGTTACTCAACAACTGTGGTAAATATATTTTCTGACTGGTTTGATTACTAACTTTTCTTAAATTATAAACAAAACACTTGTTATTTTACCACTTGAGTATATCATATTTTGTTATGACTTCTTTATGAATCTACAGATGCTTCCATTTCAACCCTATAACGGGTTTAAATGTAAACAGTTTATATTTAAACTTGTTCATATTCATAATTATATACATATAGTGAAGACCTAAACAATGAAATTGGTACACAATATTGATATAAAAACATTAAATATATAATTCCTTCTTTTCTGACTTTGAAATGATGCCGGCGCGGAAGGTAAAAATACCCTTCCCGTCCTTAAGCATCAATCGACCGAACGGGTAGTATTACCTTTCCTGTCTGAAATGTGTTATTTATAACAAAGGTATTTAGTAAGATATATATTACTTTTTTTTACAAATATTTTATTTATCAAATGTAATGTAATGTTTTTTTAGCTTTCCAATCCGAACATAAACCTGACATCGATAGAAATGACTCCCGAAGGCGGACAACCCAACCAGCTGGAGACATATTGGATGCAGAGTGACCTTGATCTCTCCCGAGGTCTGGACTTCGTAAGAGGAGGCGAAGTCTTTGTTAGAACCTCTCACTTGACGCACACTCCCTTCACATACAGGTACTTCTTTACTCACTCGTATATCCGTTAGACATGAAAAATATAAATAAACTAGATAAATTAGACATAGAAACAAACTATGGATGTTTCTTTTAGTTCATACATATGGTTGATAACGGTTTTAGGGAATATACTGTGAAGTGTTTACTGTTCAACATCATATTGATATTTATTCTACCACACACTGGTCAATTATTTGACTATCCTGGCATATAACATTCGATGATAAGCCACTTTCAACTTCTTCTTTTTCTAGATCCTAAGGATCTATTTGTGCCTCTGCTTGTAGCTCTTGGGATGTTGACTGTCTTTCCAGCTGTCTTTCCACCTTTTCGGAGGTCTGGCTGGGGGTCTGCGTCCTTCAGGGATTACTTGAAGGGCGATACAAAGGAAGTCTGTCAATCTGACATTCTGTTTACATGATCATTCCAGTATCCCCTCCGTTGTCGTCCCCACCTCACGATATCCTCCGTCTTACACATGCTCCGGATATCGGTATTTCTTACTCGGTCTTGCAATGTGTTTCCGGTTATGGATCTGAGAGTCTTCATCTCGGAGGTTCGAAGTTGAGATTTTGTTCTGGAAGTATCCGCTCTTGCCTCAATCAAAGTGGCTATTAGTCGAACACATGTTTTGTATATTTTCATTTTACTTTCTATTCTCATGTGTTTGAATTGGTTCCATTCCAGAATACAAGTGAACAATTCTGGTCCAGCTAAGATGGGAACAGTTCGTATATTCATCGCGCCCAAGAATGATGAGCGCGGCCTTCCGTGGAGCTTCCGGGACCACCGACTGATGTTCATTGAGATGGATAAATTCTTCACAACAAGTAAGTTGAAAATTTAAGGCATTTACAAAAATGGCTGTCAATAATCACATACATTACATAATGCAAAACCAAATGGAGTTCATTTTTCAAATGGAGAAAAAATCTTCAGGTTTTACCTAAAAAGATCTGTTGCATAGTAAAAAGTTCAATAAATGGCTTAATATTTATTTTTAATACATTTTATTATATTTTCAAACATTAAAAACATTCTCCTGAGGAATCAAGTTTTTTGATTTATGAAGGAGCGAGCGAATTGTTATTTTATTCTTTTTCCACCAAGAAATGTCAGTACAAAACTTAAATCCATATGTATGTAAGTTATAAATATTTATGTAAAAACATGAAGAAGAAACCATAAGATTATTATCTTTTTTATTTGAACAGTTCAGCCGGGTAACAGCACCATCACTCGTCGGTCGGACGAATCCTCCGTGACTATTCCGTGGGAGAGAACGTTCCGGAGTCTGGAGATCGGGAGAGAAGGAACGAGTGAAGACTCCTTCAACTTCTGCGGCTGTGGCTGGCCGCAGCATGTCCTGCTTCCGCGCGGGACCGCCACAGGAATGCCTTGCGTCCTCTTCGTCATGATCTCTAACTACAACAATGATAGGGTAAATATACTATAAATATAAGTATACGTTCATTAATTGATTCGGCAGTCACTTTGTGGTAAAATCTATCCATTTTTAATTAATTTTTTACTTATTAAATACCACTTTTTCTTAAAATCCACTGTGACATGTGTTTCGATGCATTCCGCATCATTTTCATACATACGGTCTTGAAAATAATGAGGAATGCATCGAAACACGTGTCACAGTAGATTTTAAGAAATAGTGGTATTTACTAAGTAAAACATTAATTAAAAATGTAAATATAAGCATAACAAACATGGGATGTAATTTTACACTTCCCATTATATATGCTAGTTATCTTCCTTCCACATTTTGCATCAACAATAAGTTTTTTTTTATTATAATTTCACTTGTTAAATACTACTATTATTTGACATCTATTGTATCGATGCATTGCACATAATTTTTTAAACACCGATTTTGACGCAAAATGTCTAACCCTCTTCTAGCGGAACGGAAGGCCTGTTGATGACAGTCCGGCTTTTCCTTAGGAGTTTTACATGGTTTTCTCCCAGCAATGAGCAAATGCTGAGAAATCATTGATTTGGCCAAACTAGATTATCCCTCCTGTTCCCAACACATAAAATAAAACAAACTAAAATCCTCTTAATGATCCATAAACCTTTTACACAGTAAGCAAGGTAAATAATAAATGCAACACCCATCTAAAAGAATAAATCAAATAATGAAAAAACAACCTGACAAAAAATCCTAACCACACCACAAAAAAAGCCAGCAATGCAATGTACCATCCAACAGGCGCCGTGGTGTAGTTAGGTAGACGCTCGACTGCGAAACTGCCAATGCGGGTTAGATTCCTGCCAAACACAAAATAAATTTAAAATAAAATATATTTTCATTTTGTCTGGGAGTTTGTGACATATTTCTCACATTTACCTTCCTATCCTTACTATCCTACCTGCAGACAAGCCTCTAAAAGTAGAGACTTTGCGGGTTGTTCCTTACAACAACAAATAAAAACACCCTTATGATTTTATTTGTGGATGGTTATGTTGTGATGTAACCTTTAATCAAACATCTTCAACAATGCAACAATGGTGCAAAGGGCACTGCATCATATAAACGCAGTGTTATCATGATCGTTAACACATTAAGGAAAGGTGATCAGCCCTCCGCTTAGTAAAAATAATCATTTATAAATCACAAGTACAACGTCCGATCATCAGTCCCTAGTGCGTGTCTAGACACGCACTAGTGAGAGCCAAGGGATGTCACAATGCCAGACGTACAGATAAAACATGTAAACTTATCAAATCTTTCAAAATTCTCATCACACTTCACCTTCTCAGGTTGAACAATCATTGGACGGTGTATGCGCTGATGCAGCCAGCTATTGCGGGATCAAGGACAAGCTGTACCCTGACCGCAGATCCATGGGATTCCCTTTCGACCGCCTTCCGCGGCCCAACGTGGAGACCATGGAGGATTTCCTGACTCCCAACATGATGGTGCAAGACATCACAATCCGCTTCTCCGAGAGGACTGTGCAGAACCCACGAAACAGACCGAATCCACAATAAACTATACGTCCTCTGCATTTTTCCACTACAAAAAAATTATTACTCCATGTATTTTATTTATTGTTTTAGCATTCACTTTGTGGTAAGACATGATGAAATTGTAAAAGATAAAATACTTGTTTTTTACCACTTGAGTTTATTTTATTATAACGACTAGTTTCGGAAGCTATGCTTCCATCTTTAGGTCTAAATATAAACTGATATTTAAAAAAAAAAAAACAGTTAACCAAAGAAATATTTGTGGTTTTATTATTTACAAAAAATTCTTCAATTTCATACTATTTCTGTGAGTCTAAGCGGCTCATTATTAGAAATAGGTATCAAATTGTGGTAGAGTGGGTTCGAACCGAGAAACTCTGACTCAGGACTCGGCGACACTAACCACGGGACCTCAACCCGACACATATATGTTTTTTATATTTAGACTTGAAGATGGAAGCATAACTTCCGAAACTAGTCGTTATAATAAAATAAACTCAAGTGGTAAAAAACAAGTGTTTTTCTTTTACAATTTCACCATGTATTTTCATGATATGATGCTCATTGCATTATAACTACATGTTTAAGACAAACATATTTTTTTTATTTTTTTTTTCTTTTATTAAAATTAAATCAAAATTACATTGATTGCTTTTCATTAATTGATCAGTTACGATAATTGGTATAAAAAATGTATGTTTAAGCAAAATCTCTAGAGCTTGAAAATTTGTTTTACTAATAGTGATACATTTTTTGACATCTCAACATATATAAAGAAGGACATGGAAGTCCGGGTATGTACCCAGACTTCCCATGTAAATACAGGGCTTATGACCTGTCATAGACGCGTTAACCAGATTTATGCTTCAGTATTTACAGATTTTATGACAGGTCATAAAATCTGTAATTACGCTGACTTCCATATTCTTCTTCATCTATGTTGAGATGTCAAAAATATAAATAAACTCCTTAGTGGAAGAAACCCAGGTTTGTTCAATTCTTAAGGAAGATCATCTTGCCTTCATAAAATAAGCAATCACTTACATTGCTTCAATTTAATGCAGTGCCCTATGCACCATTGGGTATGGACGAGGGTAAGAAGATGATATTTAACTCGAGAAAATGTGTTTCTAGTGAGTTTAAGTTAGGTTGGAATCCTTATGCTTAAGGATTTTATATATGCATAGTATGTATGGATAAGATGGATGAAGACAAAAGTACGCATTTGCGCCTGATGATGGCAATTTTGCTAACGTAAGTGTTGAGCAAATTGAAAGTAAGCAAGGAGTTATTGGCAAATTTTCGGTTTATGCATATTTTATATTTAACTAGATTCCTTCTTTTGTATAATACTTATACTAGCCTTGCATTTATAATTTAAAAGCTAGCCACCTTCCATCACTTAACCCGAACTATCGAACTAAAGCTTAAACCAGATAAATTTCTTAATCCTAGATTATTTATTAGTTGATCAGAATAAATTGATAACTAAAAAAAAAAACCCTTCTCCGCACCCCAATGGTGCATAGGGCACTATGTCATATAAACGCAGTGTTATCTTGATCGTTAATACACGAAGGAAAGGTGATCAGCCCTCCGCTTCAGTTACCAGTCCAGGGTAATATTGAATAAATATTACATTGAAAAAATCACTTATATTTATTTTACCCCCCCTGGGAATCGAACCCGGGACCTCCAGAACGGTAGCCGAGCGTGCTGACCATTACTACAGAGGTGGACACATCATTTACAATGTAAATTTATAGACTTTCACATTAAAAGTAAAACTTCTTCTGTCTTGAGATGTCTGTAGAGTTAGAATAATTGGCAGGTTTGTATGAGGAAATGCACGAATGTGAATAACTATTATATAACATAGATTTGATAACTAATCGAATTAATACTTCTACGTCATTTTATTAAAACACTAATTCTTTACATGTAATCTTTTAAAAATGCAGTTGAAAAAACTTAAAATTAGGTTATTTTTCTTCCCCTTCTCGTGCATAGGGCACTGTATCAAATCAGCGAAATGTTTACTTGATTATTGACTATATGAACACGAGTCCAGCACATTTCAGTAAAATATTTTAGATAAAGATTTATTTTAATATTATTTCGAGAAATAAAAATACTTTGTGTTCTGATCCACTCACATTTTTATTAACCAACTAGTTTTGGCAACAACCTGTTGCCCTCTTCAGGGCTTAATTTTAATTTTTAGTAATAAATTAAACCCTGAAGAGGGCAACAGGTTGTTGCCGAAACTAGTTGGTTAATAAAAATGTGAGTGGATCAGAACACAAAGTATTTTTATTTCTCGAAATAATATATCAATATGATCCACAATGTTAATGCTTTCAATATTCAAAACATTTATTTTAATGTTGATAAATATTGATTATTATTTTTTCCCTGGAAATCGAACCAGGAAACTCCAGCAAAGTAGCCAATCGCTCTAACATTACAATACAAGGGGAGATAAACTAATATTATATATTTTTTACTTAAGTACGTTACAAAATATGTTCATAATGTTGCAATAAAAATAAAAATTAAAAAATAAACCTTTAGAGAATTGACCCTAATTAACGAACTATTTTTACTGGCAACATAATTTTAATTGGCTAGAAAACATTATCTGTGTAGGGACTAGTTTTGTATTTATATAATATGTCTTTCCTTTGTCTATGGCCGCATTAATTAGCGGGTATTTTGTTTGCCTTTATGGCCACTTGATAAAGGTTTAATTACGGGAACACAATCTGATCTTTAAACTGGAATATCTTATGTGAAGACAAATTGATCAGTGTTGCCACATTTATACTGTAATCGTTTGGCGGGATCATTTATTGTTTAAATATACTTAAGCGAAACATCGAAGTACTTAACCAGACTTTAAGGAGGTAGTTGAAAATTTAAATATGGATGTCAATATTTCCGTTGAGACTTGTACACATTAGCACTGTTCATGTGATACAAGCTAAAACGGATTTATTTTATTATTATTTTTACCCTCAACCGCACCCAATTATGCACAGAGCACTTCATCGAATCCATGCAGTGTTAAATTGATCGATAATCACATGAAGACAAGACGTAGTACTTATATTAAATAAATATAAGAGTGGAAAAATCGCATATTAAATTTGACACCACTGGGAATTGCACTCGGGATCTTCAGCCCATGCTACCATTAGCCTAATTCGCTAACCACTCTACTACGGAGGCGGATATGGGTATGTAAACCCAAGTGGCCAAACTATTGCTTTTATATGATAGGATAATTTGTTGCAGCAAATTTGCGTAAATAATCACCTCTTAACCTATTATGAACGATCAAGTTAACACCACGTCAATCCGTGATGCGAAGCCCTGTACATCATAATCCAAAGCTATGTTAACACGCAAGGTGATTAGTCCTTTGATGAAGGATGAAGACATTGGAAATGGAGATGGAACAGTTGGTAGAGAAAAGAGTACAAAAGTTATAACTAGGGCTCTCAGGTTTGCATACTCAAACTCATACTGGCTTGTATATTTTTTTGACAATACTTCTGATATATTTTGTTATGAAATGCTACGAATAATAACAAAATGACCAAAAATATATTCCAACTTTAACAGCTCAAACGACAGTTTAAGCTCTTAAAGCTGGCCTCTTAAAATGTAATCTGGAGAGGATAGTTAAAGTCCATATTTGCATAAAAAAATAATATAGACATCATCCGTGATTTAATGCTTATCCAACTAGTTTTTGTTATTGACTTGTCTTCGATGCAAGCACTTAGTTTACTATGTTATTGAGAAATTAATTGAGAGTTATTTATCAAATGGTGAAAAATCATACACTTGTTATTGCCGCGAGATAACCACTTGATTCACTCGTAAATATAATGTAGCAATACCACTTAAGGTCACAACAGAAAACCTACAATTACCTATAAGGAGTAACTTCGCACAGAATAAATCAAAGTAGGTAATTCCTTGTTCTCGTTAGGTACTTGATAGGCATCTACTCGCATTCGTCGGCTTCATTTCCATATTAGGTGTGGCAACACTGAAACGTTCGTTTTTCTAATCCGCGATATTGTCATGTCAATCCTTTGCGCGGGAAATAATCCAGATGACAGATTACGTGTCGGATAGTCATAAAAAATGAGTCGTTCCCATAATAAATCTTGTAAGAAATTATTGTAATTAACATACGCAAATTAAAAACGAAGCAATTCATCATAATAGCTGACATCTAGTTATCGACGTATAGACATAGGACTTGCTGATAGAATTTTAACTAGTTAATCGATTTTTAAAAAAAGTGGCGCAGAAGTACAATACCGCATGTCAAAAGTAACCAAAAAAAATAAACGAATAAGCCTGCGCTGTCACGCTAATTTTCCGCCAACGTTTTCCTCTTTTGGAATTCCGAATGCATGAATCCCGTACCACATAGTCATTTCGGAATTTTGTAAATGGAAAACACCTGCCAAAAACGCCGACGGAAAACTTGCTTGTGGTGGCTGCCCTGGCACGTTATAAGCATTTAGTTTGTTTATTTTCTTTAAAAAAAACATTTCATCATAATTACGATAGATCGCGTCATCGAACATGTCATTCGTGATTGCATGACTTAAAAAAGATAAATAACAAACAAATAAGTTATTAAACAAGTATGCATTTTGTAAAACGTTGTCTTTGACGCAGGAAAACTAGGTAAGTACCCATTTTTATAATATTATTTACATATTTATACGAATAATATGTCGTAGAAATACCGTTAAATAATTTTCTCGAAAATTAAGTCAAGTCTGAGTCATTAAATTTATGCGGGCAAATCTGACATTTGCAGCGAAACATGTGTATGAGATAATATTTATGTATTTACAATGCAGTTAACCTTTTTCCGATGTAGCTGCCCATAAAAGAATATTACCCTAACGGATACAGGAAGCGTAGATCTAATCCGATTGTTTTATACCTAATTTAGCACAGTCTTGAGGCGAAATATCCTATGGCCGTTTGTGACCCGAGAAAGGAAATCGCAGAGGTCGGGACCTTTCGTCTTAGGGTCATCAGACCTATAAACAAACATGATCCAAGGGGCTGATTAACTTTTATACGAGTATAAATATACCATATACCTGGGATGGTGAACCTATGACACGCGTGCCATAGATCATTGTTCCGCCGCGTGTGTGCCACGGCACACTGGTGTAGAGTGGTGATTAGTTGGTGTGCCCCGGAAAAAACTCTGGTTTTGTGAAAATTACACAATTGCTCCAAATTTTGATTGCCTGTGCTCAGTTAAGTAGGCTCACATTTGGCATTGTTTTTTAAAAAATATTGTTTCACATTTTCAATAAATTTCGCAACTTAGTTTTGAAAAATTGCTTAGCAAGAGCAGATCTGTCAGGAAGCCTAGATGCTTCTGTATCAGATCTGGGCATACGGTGGGACAGCTTTCAATATAAACATAATATGTTAAATATGCATCTCTGAAATTTCTTAATTTGGTAGGTATACCTTGAATATAAAAACTTTGCGGAACACTGCCATAGATGGCATGTAAGACGATTTTACATGGCACGCAAATGAAGAAGAAAAAAAAGTTATTTTATAAAATATAAAAAAAATAGAATCACAGACAAAAATACTGCTTGTATTCTATTAAAAGCTACCAGCTATGAACCCGATATAAAAAAAATAGTATCTAGCATCCAACTACAAAAATGTCAAAAATGATGAAGTTTTAAGGGTTATACATTTTTTGTTTGACTAAGCAATTTTTTTTAGATTATCTCTTTTATTTTGCAATTAAAAAGTACTTTTTTCGATATATAAATGTTTTGTTTATACTAAAAAACTGAAGTTGCATAAACATTTGATGCATTTTTATTTCCATGACATATTACTATATTTTTTTATTTGTTTATACGCAACAAGGGTCTTTTACAATTGAATATAAAAACAATAAAGAACAGCGCGTTTACATTAAGTAATACACAAAAATATTGATAGATATAGTTCAATAGCTTTCTTTGAGTGTTTTATGTAGCAATTTCTTTCGACTGAATTGTTGTATTAGATCTTTAGAGTAAACTAAGTTGGATATTGAAAAAAAAAATTACACTCAGATTCAAAAAGGTTTGCCATTCCTGCCGTATACCATTATAACCTTAAAAAATATCTCGTACCCAAATAGGACAATGCTGGCATTGCAAAAAACACCTTGAGGGTATCGTCCGATTAGAAATATCATTATGTGATTTAAAAAAAATCATCATACACATTATTACAATTTTAAATTTACAATAACGCGTCCTCACTGGGGTTTACCGTGCCGAGGGCACATTTTAAAATGTTTATTAAGTACAGGTATGCCAAATACTTGAAAGTGGTCAGGTTAGGAGTCGTAACAATCGGCGGGTATGTATGAGGAGATGCATGAACGTGGAAGAGGCGAAGAATGTTTGCAAGGACAGAGTGGTGTGGCACTCTATTCTCTCTGCTTACCCCTGCGGGGAAGCGACGTGATGGTTAGTTAGTTTTTTATTATCACTTTTTATTAAGTATTTGCTTTTATTTTCATTTTTTCTAATCTATTAAGATGCTAAGACGTTATTTATTCCCTTCGTATAAAAATATGCTTGATATACCTTAATATGTATATATTACACTCGTATATTGATACCTTAGGGTAAAAATCCAGTATTTCATTGATATGTTTAAAAACACTTAACCAATTTTAATCAGTTTGATCACTTAACCAACCTTTGACCAGTCATAAGCTCTGTAAATACCCAAAGTTCCATATTCTTCTTCATCTATGCTCAGTTGTCCAAAAAAAGAAAACCCAGATATTATTTGTTGATTCGGCATTAACTTTGTGAAATAACATGTTGATTATTTAAAAAATCAAACACTTTTATTATCCCATTTATTGAGTTTTATTTTATTACACACGACTAGTTTTGAAAACTACACACGTTTTCATTATTACATCGTTACCCCACCCACAACTACATAAACCTGAATAATTTGTCCATGAAAACATATGTAGTTTTCGAAACTAGTCGTGTGTAATGAAATAAAATTCAATAAGTGGGATATTTTACAAGCCTGTGATGGTCGTAAGCCCCGTAAATGCTCAGACTTCCATATTCTTCTTCATCTTTGATGCGATGTCAAAAATAATATGAAAAATAACTCCTATAATTGGAGAAAATCCAGATTTGTGAACAAGTATTTGGACACACTCAAAATGTTGTAAAATATATTTTGTTTTCGAAACTAGTAAATAAAACCCATATTTCGCTCACTCCTTTCAACAACGTCATATATCAAAAAAACTTGATTTTTCGGAAGATCGTTTTTAAAGTTTAAGAGTAAAATAAAATGTAATAAAAATAAATATCAAGCCACTTATTGAACTTTTTACTGTGCGACAGATCTTTTTAGTTGAAACCTGAAGGTTTTTTCTCCATTTAAAAAAGATTTAATGTATTAAAAAAAAAAAACAATACATTTTCTTCAAAATGCAAAAACAACACTTTCTGCCCTGTAGCGGGTAAATATTAAGTTAAAAATATTCCGCTTTTGCTGGGATATAGTACATTTTCTATGCATTACGAAAGCGTGCACAACTGAAAATTTATGACTTTGATATATGACGTTGTTGAAAGGAGTGAGTGATTTGAACACACTCAAAATTTTGTGAATATCGAGTCTATTTTAATGCAAGAAATAAAGTAAATAACGAGTAAAAGAGACCGTGGTTAGTTCGGAAAAAAATAGCTTTTGGTAAATAATTAATAAGGCAATGCCTCGAATTGACAAAAAATATTAAACCGCATAATTTAGACTGGAGAATAAGGGTAAAATATAGCCGACACCTTTATTAATATAATACATATTCAGCTGGAATAAAAAAACATACCTCCGCTCGACTATTGCACATTTTAATAGTAGTCAAAATATGTAAATTGTATGGTCGTGTGTTGCACGTATAAGAACTAGTCGAGAGGATGTCCATATAGGGAACTCGATCATATTGGTTGGGCGACCTTCAAGGTCACCGCCCGATGCAGGACTGTACGCCTCACCAACACCATTACAAGGTACAGTAACTCCAATGGAGAGAGAAAAGGAAGCGGTGGATGCAATTTAAAAATAAATATATATTTTTCTCAATATTATTAATATTTAAAGCCTTTATTTTGCGGTAACAAAATGTTAGTAATATTAGTATACACCACATGCTGTGGTAGTGATTGTCCTGACGAAGAGACGGGTACGTCTCGAAACCGGTAGACGTAAAAATCTCGGTGAGTGGTTATGTACTAATATTGCTTTCATTTTTGTTTAAAAAAATACAAAAGTAAATATGTAAGAGAAATATTTGTATTTTGCATATTAAAAGCATTATTGACTTTGTGGTATGGTAATATAACACTCCTTATCATTCACCGTTCACTTTGTGTAAATTTAACTTCAAGTCCACTTTTAAAAATATTCCCTTTGTGATTCATTTGTCTTCTTTTTCCCTTTCAAAATTTTATTTTTGTTTAAATGTCAAACCGTAATAATTTCATTTAAATGACCTGCTTATGGAATTATTCTTCCGAAACTGATAGTCACGAATAAGTGCTTATTAAAGTGGTATTTACACAACGTGAACGATGAATGATAAGGAGAGTGTTAGAAATATTTGTGTTTTTATTACTTACAAAAACACTTCCACACTATTTCGGTGAGCCTAAGAGGCTCATTATTAAAAATAGGTATCGAATTGTGGTGGAGTGGGTTCGAACCCACTCTGAGACTCTGACTCAAAAACCCACGACACTAACCACGGGACCACAGCCTGACACGTTCATTCACAACATTTTGAGTGTGTCCAAATACTTCACAGACTTGGGTCTTCTTCACTTAGGAATTATTTATACATTTTGACATCTCAACGTAGATGAAGAAGAACATGGAAGCCAGGGCTTATGACCTGTTATATGCCAGTTAAGTGATCACTTTACACACGTTCAACATTCACCATGCTACCCACGATTGACAACCGCACTTCTCAAATTTTCGGAACTCCTAGGAGTCTCTAGAGATATATTGATCAATCTCATTACACAGAGCATATCAGTTCACAAATGCCATCTATTGTTTGATTGAGAAAACCTCTTACAATTTACCTTTAATTATTTTTATTCATTTACGCGATTTTGTTCGACTCACCTAAGCCAATTATTTTAATTTTACAATTATAATATATTGAATTTCTCGATTTATACTTTTTTGTGATGACCCTTTGGCTGATGAGTTTTATTGAAGATTTTATTTGAAAAAGGACAGTGTTTTTTTACCATTGATTACAAAGAATGTCCTCAAAAAGTACTTAACCTCCGCTAATGACTTATTTATTATTATTTTTACGTGTCCTTTCCATATATTTTTAGCATATTTTTTCCAAGGTCTACTGGAAAAAGTCTGATATCGAAAATTGTTTTCATCTTTATAAAATTAATTAACTTTGTTTTCACCACTTTTTTTACTAATACAATTTAATCTACCGGTTTCGACAATACATTGTCATCATCAGGGTTTATTTTAAATAAAAAACATTAAAATACTCTCACCAAAAACTTCCACACACTCCATAAAAATCCTAAATGTTATTTTTATTCTGATGATTCTGATGATGACAAGGTATTGTCGAAACCGGTAGGTTAAATTTTATTAATAAAAAAAGTGGTGAAAACAATGTTAATTAATTTTATATAGATAACATTTAGGATTTATATGGAGTGTGTGGAAGTTTTTGGTGAGAGTATTTTAATGTTTTTTAATGTTTTTCATTTAAAATCAACCCTGTTGAAGAAAAGGTATTGTGGAAACCTGTAGGTTAAATTGGATTAGTGAAAAAAAGTGGTGAAAACAAAGTTAATTAATTTTATAAAGATGTTATAATATTATTTTTTGACAACCACAATACTCAAATTCTTGGAAGTTCTGTATATATGAACCAATTTAGAAACCTTGTTCTTGAATCACTAGAACTTCACTAAAGACATCTATTGGTGAGATGTAAGTGCTTAATGAAAAGCTTCTTTACATCTCACCAATAGATGCCTCAAGTGAAGTTCTAGTGATTCAAGAACAAGGTTTCTAAATTGGTTCATATATACAGAACTTCCAAGAATTTGAGTAGTGTAGTTGTCAATAATGGGTAGAATTGGTGAATGTTACACGTGTGTAAAGTGATCACTTAAACCAGCCTGTGACGGTCGTCAGCCCCGTAAATGCCCAGACTTCCATATTCTTCTTCAACTTTGATGAATTGTCAAAAAATAATATGAAAATAACTCCTGTAATTGGAGATAATCCAGATTTTGTGAACAAGTATTTGGACACTCTCAAAATGTTGTAAGATGTTATAAAATGTGCCACAAAGTATCTGCGGAAAACATTCAAGAAAAGAAAAAACCAAAATTATTTAAATAATTATTTAATTATTTAATATTTTTAAGAAAAGTCAAAATATGTTTATGTGGATCTTATCAAAGGGTACTTACTTACTTCCTTGCTAAGAAGGAAGCAATGAGACATTTGGATAGATTAAAATTGTTAAAAATGAAAGAAAAATATCACAGGGAGACTTCCTTGCTTAGAAGGAAGCAAAGAGATATTTGGATAGATTAAATGGGTTAAAAATGAAAGAAAAATATCAAAGGGAGACTTCCTTGCTTAGAAGGAAGCAAGGAGATATTTGGATAGATTAAATTGGTTAAAAATGAAAGAAAAATATCAAAGGGAGACTTCCTTGCTTAGAAGAAAGCAAGGAGATATTTGGATAGATTAAATGGGTTAAAAATGAAAGAAAAATATCAAAGGGAGACTTCCTTGCTTAGAAGGAAGCAAGGAGATATTTGGATAGATTAAATTGGTTAAAAATGAAAGAAAAATATCAAAGGGAGACTTCCTTGCTTAGAAGAAAGCAAGGAGATATTTGGATAGATTAAAATTGTTAAAAATGAAAGAAAAATATCAAAGGGAGACTTCCTTGCTTAGAAGGAAGCAAGGAGATATTTGGATAGATTAAATTGGTTAAAAATGAAAGAAAAATATTAAAGGGAGACTTCCTTGCTTAGAAGGAAGCAAGGAGATATTTGGATAGATTAAATTGGTTAAAAATGAAAGTTTTTTTTTATTATTTATCTCTGTCTCAAAATTGTAATTTGTCAGGTCAATCGATGTTTGAGGATTAAAATAGGGGAAATAAAAACATTCATCTTAAATTTTCTTAAATCTTTTTTATTTAGTACAATAATAGTATTGTTAGTTTTAGGCAGTATTTTGTTGATTTATTTGTAAAATTAATAATATACAAAATTAATTAAATGTAAAAATTATACCCAGAGACAAAATACTGTAAAATTAGAAAATAAATTCAAGAAATAATATTAAACTTAAAGGATAAAATACCTAACTAGGATTAGCATTTCTATTTGGTATTGTTAAACTGAATATTAAAAAACACATATATATATATATGTTCATAAATATCTTAAAAATATGTTTTTTCTTCGAACTTTCCAACGCAGTTGAACTTCCATATAACGAACTCCTTCATAGTGACGTTCCCAATATAGCGAATATTCTGATCGACTATTGAACTTAAGAATATCATTGATGAAGAGCGTATTTCGCTGTATTATAAAATTAATACCAATATTATTTATATTTTCTGTATTTTTTGTTGTTGAGATTCATCTCTCCTA
Source organism: Brachycentrus maculatus (assembly GCF_059751285.1). Lineage (NCBI taxonomy): Eukaryota > Metazoa > Arthropoda > Insecta > Trichoptera > Brachycentridae > Brachycentrus > Brachycentrus maculatus. The sequence goes on along the minus strand of NW_028281599.1, from coordinate 16,182 downwards.
ATACGGATTTAGAATTTCACCTAATAGCGTAGGTTCTTTTCTTTTCATTTCTTTGGAATATATATATATATATATATATATATATATATATATATATATATATATATATATATATATATATATGTATATATGTATATATGTATATATGTATATATATATATATATATATATATATATATATATATATATATATATATATATATATATATATATATATATATATATGTATATATGTATATATATATATATGTATATATGTATATATGTATATATGTATATATATATATATATATTCTGTATTCGAGCTTTTTTGCTGTGGTTTACCAACATCGTTTATATGGAAGTTCGACCGTTTATTATATAAAATACATAAAAATATATTTAATAATATTTTTAAGAGGGGATTTTTTAAAATAAAAATATATAAATCAAACAATTTGTATTCAGGTTCAATATACAAAATGTAAAACATGCTATATTTAAAAAAATATTTATAATTATTTGAATTCATCTTTTAAAAATGATTTTTATTGTTATTGAATTCATGTATTTATTTGAAACATTTTTTACTTTGAGTATTGCACCTGTAATCAATTATTAAAAAATGTCAAAATTAAAAATAAAATAAAAACTTAAGAAATAAGTTTATCAAATTATTTTAAAAAATTATCCCCATTTTATTCATGAAAGAAACGGTCATATTTTATTACAAAGGTAAATGTCATCTACGCACATTTTATATATTTTTACAAGTATGTAATGAAATATATTGCAATATAATAAGATATGTATTTTGAAAACTAACACCACGTAATTATAAAATGTTTATTATAAAACATTACCAATGATTCACGCCAAAGAAGTGATGTTAGAATAATTGAATAAATGTTTATTTAAAATAAAACTATTTAATTTATGTTTTAAATTACATATTTTACGATGATCTTTTGTTGTTTATATTTTCAAACGTAAATGATCAAGTTCACTTCACTTTTTCAAAAGATGACCATATTTCTTACAAATCTTTATTCAAAGAAAAAAGCACTCAATGTTTTTAATTCAATAGTGTTGTGACGTAATTTTATTAAAACTTAAAAAATACAATAGAATAAAAATAATTTTTTAAATTAGCCTACAAATAATACTACAAAAGTGATTAAAATAACAGTGATTAGGTACACAAAATAACTATAACTCATTGATTGAATACATTTTTTAAAGAAAAAAATCATAATGAATTATATCGCCAACAGAAGCACGTATATAAACATTATTCCTATATGATTGTGATAAATTATGTCAAATTATAGTTAGAAATATCCAATTCCTAAAATCTACATACATTTAAACTAAGCACCATATTTATATATTATAACTACATACTTTAATTATAATGCTGCACTATTAAATAGTGCCTATCTCTTTATCTAAGCTACAAATTAAGGCAGGTATGTGATCAAAAATAATATTTAAGCATTTAAAAACGTGATTTTCAATTTTTAAAGTAATAAAATAATCAGATAATTTTGATTTAATTTTTTTGCAACAAATTATTTTAGGCATTGATATTATCAAATCAAGGAGATTGGTACTGTCAATATAGATCATAAATAAAGTTCCTACTTGACGTTGCGCACAAAAGAATTCCATAGAAGAAATGTCAGTTAGTATTGATCGAAAAGAAATGGCGGGAATCAAGAAAACTGTCAAATTTTCTTTGTATATATTCAGTATGAAAAAGATTCATCTTTATATATTTTTTTAACTTCTACAATCTAGAATAAAAACAAGAAAGTAATTTTAATTTTAATTTTGTAAAAGCGTGAACCGATCAATCATTGAAATGATTGATCGGTTTCCACGTGTTATTTTATTACTAGAAAAATAGAACATCGTATTTTAGGTTAGGTTAGATCCTACCAAACTTACGTTAAAAGTATGTTAACCTTACTTCATTCTTCATTAAAATAAATGCTGATTTAAAATACAACGAAGCCTACATTACATTGTGAATGTTTTCTCTTAAAAATATTATTTTCTCATACTTATTGAATACACGTAATAATCATACCAATAGTAATAATCAAAAACCTTCAACATTTAAAAGGGTAGAAATATATATAAAACAATTAACGTGGACTAAATATTGTAAAGAATACTAAACAGAGATACAATCATCTAGCACCGTATTGTTGGGTTTTATTTAAGCTAATTCTAAACTATATATTGATACAAATTATATAAGAAATGGTTTTATATCGAAAGAATTACATATTTAAAAAAATCATCAGATGAAGTATTCCTATAACATTTTTCAATTTGAAACAAAAGTGTGTTTATTGCTGGAATTATTGTCCAAGCACCTGTCTCAAGTAAAAAAAATATATAACCTCAATTTATCTGTCGACAAAACACTTGGTAGAAAGGTGGTAACCAATCGCTTAAATTATAATAAATGTCATCATTTTCCAGTAAAAAAAAAAAACAATATTGCCAGCGATCCCATTTATCTGTACGATCCACCTTGGCAATTTTATCTAGTTAAATACTTTCTCTAGTTAGTTTACCGAACCGATGTCAGAGGGCACCACAATATCCAAAGACAAAAGAGCGCGCACTTGAGAACGGGACGTATTCTCATCACGAAGAGTACATTTTTCATAATGTCAAAAGGTTCTAATACTTTCACTCAACTAGACCAGCTACGAGCTCAGTTCGAAAAGCGAATTCCATAGATAAATTCTCTAGGGTCGAGAAAAACAGACGGCGGTTTCCCGCGTCCAGTCTTAGCGGCAAGAAAAATGGCGGGAATGAATACAACTGTCAAATGGAATCACGACTCCGTTTCGACTGTTTATTGTTTGCCATTTTCTAAACAGTCTTAAAGAGATGAAAAAACCATCTCAACTCCCTCAGCCTTACTTATCAACAGCCTTAACACAACCTCATTCAAGAGTCCATATACCGAGAATGTTGTTTAAAATATTTTTCGTCTTATAGAAAAAATGCGATTGATATAAAAATATCATTCCTTCTTTAAGTAATATGTTCAATATCCTAAAACTAATATATGCTAAGGGCACAATGTGCAGCAGCATAAATTCTTTTGTTTTTATAAATTATAAAGTATTGCACTACCTGAAAATATCTCAAGGAATGGTTTGTGCCTACATATTTCGTATGTAAATAATAGAAAATTTATATCATTGCTTACATTTCATGGCAATAGTTTATACGTAAAGTTCGTAAGAAATTATCACCGAGAGTCCCGTTCTCAATTTCAAGCTTTTTGCGATTCGCCAGTCTCAACATCATTTTCATTCAAAACACTAAAGGTAACTAACTTCCTACTGGACATTGAATGATTCAACAAAAACAAATTTATCACTCGTAATAATCCGAGGACTTCTTATAGGAAACACTCGATACTGGCGCTGGTATTCTGGAAGTGATCCCCAGGGATTTGCCATCCCTTCGAGGAGAAAACATGGGAATTTTACTAACTAAAGCGGCGGACTTCAGCCCGGAACTGTTGTCTGATGAGTCGACGGTGTCGACCTGCTTGGTAACTGGAACGGAACAGTTGTTGAGACTGTCCCTCAACTGTCGGCTGCTTTGACTCCTTTCCAAAGTCCCGTTGGAATGCACCCAAGCTGAAGTAAAATCCGAATAATCAGGATCATCGCTCATTTGTTTAGATTTCTCAGGTTGGACGAATCCGGAGTATTGTTTGATGATATCCTTCATTTTCTCCAACATCATCATGTCATCGTCGACATTTTCCGCACTTTTAAGTATCTTTTCCAGCAACGGACTCATTTGTTTATTTGCAGTCTTGACCGGAGAAGTTTGAGGGGAAGGAGTCGCTTTGATTCTTCTCCCGTTGTGATCGTAACCGGTCATGTTTCTCAAGGCGGATGTACTGGAACGCAAGTTAGAGTTGCGTTGGAAGGGTGGAGAGGCCACTTTGTTTCCTGATGTTCCATTTTTATTCGCCAAAGGAGACACAAACGTATCAGATGTCATCGCAGGCCTTGCCTTACCTTTGGGAGTTGGAGACCTACCGTTCCATGTGTTGTTGACAGACGACGCGTTTCTAGCGCCAGACATTTTTCCAAAACTTCCCGAGTTACCAGTTGGAGAATTCATTGGAACTGGGGGTTTACTGGCCGAATCTTTGGGTTTGCCTGCTGAGTTGAGTTTCTTCATCGGACTCGAGGGATCTCGAGAAAGCGATCTGTCTTTTATTGCTGAACGATCCCTACTTATAGATCTAGATCTGCTTCCAGAAGAAAGATTTTCCATCGAAAGCCTTCTTCGGTTCAGAACAGGAGACTGGGGGATTTGAGATGTAGTTCCCGATTTTTTAAGACTTTGACTCGGAGAATCATTTCCGTCCAAACATATAGGAGGACTACTCAAATTTCTGGAGTGTTTTTTATCAACTGCAGAGAGAACACTTTTCTTGTCTCCATACAAGGTCTCGGAATAATTGGTTTTCCTGAGACCCGTCACTGAACTAACTTCCACGGGCGGAGATTTGTGATAACGATTGGTGTTGTTTTTATCGGAGAAAGTCAAAGCCGTTGCTTCCTCGCTTCCTCTGCTACGATCTTCCGTTGTAGACATTTGAGAGCTGCAATCACTCGACGAAGTCTGACGTTTGAATCCTGTATCAGTAGAAGACATTTCTGGACGCTCTGTAAAGAAAAATATGTTTTAATCTCCGATTCTATAAAATAAATGGTTTAAATGTAAAATTGAGAAAAAATAGGGTTGCTTACCATTCATATCAGCGTCTTCCGTTGATGCCTGGCTATTGAGAGACAACCTGTTGAGTTTCAATCCAGCAACGTCCTTGATGTTGCCATTGGGACCTGGAGGAGTCGTATGTGCCGACCCATTTTGTATTATACCGAGACTCCTGTATCCTTCATCAGATACTTCGCTTCCATTATCAGAAGCATTTTCTGATCCATTTGCACCGTTCTCCAAGGTGACCAAATCATTTGTGTTGGAAAACACTGTGTGATCAAAAATATTTGTAGCTGTTATTTCTTTCTCTGGTGTGGTAATCAGCTTGCGTGTTTCAATACCAATATTATTGGTGATCAAAGATGTCGGTTTTGGAGTTGGGCTCCTGGATCTGTTGTTGCCGTGTGGGTTTGGCAGCAGGGATGAAGATGGGACAAGAGCTGGGTTGTTGTATGTTGCCTGTGATATTTGTGCGTAGTTTGATGTTTTGCGCTGTGTACTCGGCGACTGATTCTGAACGTTTCTTCTCGCAGGACTCGGGGATACAGATCGTCTGTTGTTGTATCTGTATTGTTCGGCAGAGAGGTGGTTGAATGCTTGATTCTCAAAAGCGTTATTTGTATGTCCCATGTAAGGCAGAGAAGTGCACGAGCGATCGTATGGAGCTGCAGGAGAGCGGCTGCGTTGGCGAGCTGCAGTGTGCTGCGGAGCTCCGAGGTGAGCCACGTGCTGAGGGCTGCCACCTCCGGAAGAACCAACACTTGATACGGATGAACGGCGTGTGCGTGGAGGAGACCTGGACAAAAATAAAATAAAATTAACAAAGGAACATAACTTTTGTAAGAAGAGAACTTCGCATATTTCATATTTCAAACAATGTGTAATCATAATTGTTGGATCAACTCTTCTTCTTTAAGACCTTTGAAGATCATAGTAAAATTATTAAACTTGGTCTATTCAATGAATACGTAGATTGATATCATAAAACAAAATGTACTTTATTTAGAAGTTATAAGCCTGGGTCCCCTTCAAAATATTCACCTTCCCGGTATACACATTTATCCCAACGGTGTTTCTACTTTTGAAAACAATCCTGGAACGCTTCTTTTATGATGTCCTTCAGCTTTTTCGTCGCATTTACCTTCATATCGGGAACTGTCCCAAATTTTCTTCCTTTCAAAGGTCTTTTGAATTTGGGGAATAAGAAGAAGTCAGAAAGAGCGAGATCATGTTAGTAAGTGATTGAAGAAGAACAGTGATCGAGTGTTTGGCCGAAAACTCACAAGAACTGAAACCTGAATAGGCTGTAGCTGATCAAACAACAACGTTCACGACAACATCCCATTTTGTTTTATGACGTCAGTCTACTTATTAATTAAACAGCTTACATATTAATTTCGACTTGTATTTTTACCTGTCGTAATGAACCTCAGCTCCAGCCAAATCCATTCCTTGTCCATTAGTAGCCGGAGGGTATCTCTGGATGACCCTGGCTCCAAGAGTTGGACGATGTTGGGCTTTGCAGCGGCAGGGATCGTGCTTGTCCAGATAATGAGATAGAGTGTCCCATCCTCCTCCAACGCGGACCATCACATGGCTCCTCAAAACCTGTTGACCAAGAAAATAAATTCATTAATTCACAAATAATATATGTTTGTAAATTATATTTTAGGATACATATAGTAGCCGTTTGGTGTAGCCTATGCTGCTGAAATATGGACCATAAAAGCAGCAGAAAGGAGAAAAATTGTCTTTTCTGAAAAAAAATATTTCTTACATTCATAATGAATGTTTACCTAATCATTTTGCTGGCAATATCTGAGTTTTTTTCCCGTTTTTTAAATCATATTTTCATATGGTGTACGGAGTGCGTGGAGGTTTTTGGTATCGTAAGGGAAGGGTAATTAACTATAACCTAATAAATAATAAAACCCTTATCCGCACCCCAATGGTGCATAGGGCACTGCTTCATATGAACACAGTGTTATCTTGATCGTTTACACACGAAGGAAAGGTGATCAGCCCTCCGCTTCAGGTACCAGTCCAGGGTAATATTGAATAAATATTACAGTGAAAAAATCACTTATATTTATTTGACCCCCCTGGGAATCGAACCCGGGACCTCCAGAACGGTAGCTGAGCGTGCTGACCATTACACTACAGAGGCGGAACTATAACCTAACTATGAATATTTCAATGTTTTAGAATTTAGTACATAAACCCTGATGATGACAAGGTTCTTGTCGAAACCGGTTGGATAAATTGTACCAATAAAAAGTGGTAAATACAAAGTTGTTTTATTTTATAAAGTTTTTCAAGACTAATTAATACTAGTATTTATCAGTCTTGAAAAAGAAGCGGTTGGCTTCGAAACCGGTAGACATTATAATTAAGTTATGATAAAATATTTATAGTGATTTTAAAACAAAGTTACATTTTAATTATAAAATGGAAAATCACAAAGTTAGTTCTTCGAATATAAATTTTAGATCTTTTTTATGTATCCTTTGATATAAAAATTCATTTAGATTGAAGGCCAAAATTTAATAATATTCTAATCAATAGTGAAGTATTTGAATAAATTATTTATGGTTCATAATATCATAGTAACAATGAGTCATTAGGAAAATAAAATCTCCTAATATTTATTCATCAATGGTATCGTTCTAATGGTATTTTTTTGTGAATGAATACCATTTCGGCTAACTGTACGTACGCAAGTTGGTATTTTGGCAAGGCCGATTTCAAAATTAACACAAACAGAGGTCGAAACATTGTAAGTTCAACAGCCTGATTGGGAGAGGTCAGCTTAAGAAATAGAGAACAAAGTCTAGGAGCTGGGAGAAGAACACGCATCGCTCACTCCTTTCAACAACGTCATATATCAAAAATATTCTTCCATATTCTTCTTCATCTAAGTTGAATATGAAGTCTGGGCATTTACAGGTCTTACGATCAACGGTAACGGATTAGCGAACGTTTTTGCCTAGAATTTTCACTCATGAATTACATGAAATTATAGTAACTTTAAACATAAAGAGTAAATCCACTCACAAGTAGGCATAGGCTATGAAACTTATAAAGTTGAAGCCTGAGTAGGGACATGACAAACGGTATTGCATAAGCCGTAGCTAGATTTCAGAGTCACTTGGACGTTATAATTTAAAAAAAAATGGTAACGGATTACGGTAACATTCACCGATTCTCTATTATGATTGACAACCACAATACTAAATTTTTTGAAACTTCTAGATAAATTGACCAAACTCATAATACAGTATGTGCGAGTTCACAATACGTTCATCTTTGTTTAGGATGAGGGAAGAGATGTACATGAAGATGAGGTACAATTTTTTAAAATATTTTTAAGCAATCAGAGGAAAACTGGGAAACAAGTGTAAAAAACTGTATTTTGACTAAGTAATTAACTTATCTATTGTAACTGCAGGAAGTAGAATTCCATATTGAATTGTTGGGTAATATATCCAAAATAAAACATGGTTTGTTGGATTGAATTCTACATTTATTTATGTTTATGTTAATACGTGACGCGTTTCGTCTTCTTAGGACATTATCAAACACTCTACTAATGTCCTAAGAAGACGAAACGCGTCACGTATTAACATATACATAAATAAATGTAGAATTCAATCCTTAAAACCTTGTTTTATTTTTGATAAATTACCCAATAACAAACACTCGTTCCACATGTCCAAACCATCTTAACACACCTTTCTTAGTTGTATCGATAATGCTTATCTCAGCTTTGCCTTCCTTCCTTGTTTCACCATTCGAACATCTATCGTACATCGTTTTTACAATGTATTTTGAAGACATTAAATTAACAAATCCGACTTTATTTTAATCTCAAGGTGGATAAAACCACTTATTACATGACCTGCCCCATACATATTTGGCGCCACGCGAAGAGCGATAGCTGGCCCAAGAGGTCACGGACTCGTAAAATGTCGAAGGTCGCGGATAATCAATACATTTAACAGTATCCAAGTTAATGCCAAGTTAATGACTTGGTCAAATAAAGAAGAAGTATTAAGGTCACAATCATTTGTTTCAAATACAATTTTATCACTTTTAAACGCGGTAAAAATTATTGTATCTGATATTTTAATGACCTCGGCTATTTTTTAAACTAATGACTTGAGTGAAAATAAAACATTTTTTGAGAAATCTTACGAATTGAAGGTATGAATCTCATGAACTGGATATATGATTGTAAAGATCGCTCTAAATGGCGCTTTGCTTCCAAGAATGTTACATTTTAAAATATGCAGGAATCTTACAATGTAAAATATCTCACGAACTGAAGTTTATGAATCTCATAAACTGTAGATATGATTGTAAAGATCGCTATAAATGGCGCCATACTTGCTAGAATCTAACAATGTAAAATATGCAGGAAGGAATCTCGCGAACTAAAGTTAGTTGTATGAATCTCATGAACTGTATATATGATTGTAAAGATCGCTATAAATGGCGCCATACTTGCTAGAATCTAACAATGTAAAATATGCAGGAAGGAATCTCACGAACTAAAGTTAAGTTGTATGAATCTCATGAACTGTAGATATGATTGTAAAGATCGCTATAAATGGCGCCATACTTGCTAGAATCTAACAATGTAAAATATGCAGGAAGGAATCTCACGAACTAAAGTTAAGTTGTATGAATCTCATGAACTGTAGATATGATTGTAAAGATCGCTATAAATGGCGCCATACTTGCTAGAATCTAACAATGTAAAATATGCAGGAAGGAATCTCACGAACTAAAGTTAAGTTGTATGAATCTCATGAACTGTAGATATGATTGTAAAGATCGCTATAAATGGCGCCATACTTGCTAGAATCTAACAATGTAAAATATGCAGGAAGGAATCTCACGAACTAAAGTTAAGTTGTATGAATCTCATGAACTGTAGATATGATTGTAAAGATCGCTATAAATGGCGCCATACTTGCTAGAATCTAACAATGTAAAATATGCAGGAAGGAATCTCACGAACTAAAGTTAGTTGTATGAATCTCATGAACTGTATATATGATTGTAAAGATCGCTATAAATGGCGCCATACTTGCTAGAATCTAACAATGTAAAATATGCAGGAAGGAATCTCACGAACTAAAGTTAGTTGTATGAATCTCATGAACTGTATATATGATTGTAAAGATCGCTATAAATGGCGCCATACTTGCTAGAATCTAACAATGTAAAATATGCAGGAAGAAATCTCACGAATTAAAGTTTAATAGATTTATTATTATAACTTTATTATAACTTTATAACTTTATATAAAATCTATTATAACTTTATACAAAATCGTGCTCTCAATACAAAAAAACCTTTATAAAAAAATATTTTTAATATCATACAATACTTAAATTCACTCAAATTAAATTAATTTCTCAATAAAATTATATTAAATCATGGTTATCAACTCCTGCCTTATTTTATATATAACATAACAATTTGTATAGCCTCCCACCAGTCTGATGATGTCGGTAATGACGAAACCCGGTCGCTGGTCAAATAAAAATAAAGTGGAAAAGCTAAAAATATTGGTTTTAATCTAATAACATATTAACTAAAGTTTAGTTCTATGAATCTTAAATCTGTAGATATGTTTGAAAAGATCGCTCATAATGGTGCTATACTTGCAGGAATCTTACAATGTAAAATATGCAGGAAGGAATCTCACGAACTGATGTTAAATTACGTGAGTCTCATGAACTGTAGATATGATTGTAAAGATCGCTCTAAATGGTGCTATGCTTGCAAGAATCTTACAATGTAAAATATGCAGGCAGGAATCTCACGAACTGGAGGCATGCTTGTCAGAAATGTTACTAAATGAACTAAGAATACTCGCGAATTAAAGTATTTCTCATTTTCTGTTTCAATTTGTTTCGGTCCATTCCAAGCTGTGAAGATAATGGCTCAATTACGATCATCTGTATATCTTTAACCTTCAAACATGACGTTTCGTAACAACATAAGGCCTCATCTTCGTGACAGTCGACGTGCACACGTGTGTTACTACAATAAAGCAATCATCACCCACGGTCAGGTGTATGAAAAAGTACAAAATATGGTTCCTCGTTCAATCAGGAACAGAAAAAATGTTCGGCCGTGGCGACCTTCACCCAGAGAGCGGACCACATGTCGGCAGTACCTTTTATATTATATATAGACCGATGGTTGAATGGTAACAGCGTTAGATGGGGGTCCATATATGGAATATAACAAGGATGTGGAGTTAGTCACCGGCCGGCCATATGTGCTCAATGTTACTGCACAAATCACGATCTAAGGCCAGAGTTACGGAACAGTATAGGGGAGGGGAAATGACAAACGGTGATCAAAGTATTTTCATCAAATGTAAAATCTATCTCATTAATGGCTTCGGCAG